>NC_089745.1:38880489-38912989 GCF_040412425.1 Macrobrachium rosenbergii
TAATGGGCATTTCAAAATATTACTCTGTTACTTTACACCCTTAACCAGAAGCATATGGGAAAAAATGTATTTAATGGGTAATATACAAAATATTACCCAGAAGCTTTGCATCCTGTAACCCGAAGCATATGGAGCTTGAAAATTAAATGAAATGTCATCCTAATGGGTTACAAAATAAGTCAATTTAATGGGTATTTCATAATATTACCCTGGACCTTTGCATCCTTAACCCGAGGCATATGGAGCCTGAAAAACATGTTGCAATGTCACGCTAATCACGTGAAATAATTTACTCTAAACGTGAAACCTTCAACTAGACAGACGGCACGACCTTGCCGGCACCTTTCAGAGGTCAAACATCACAGAGAGAGAGACGGTTCAAGACATGAGGGAAATTCCAAATTGACCCTAATAAAAAATCTTCAGCGTGCAATATAACAATGGAGAAGCAGTTTCTTTAAAAAAAAAAGTTTGTATTGTTATTTTTCTGTCATCTTACAAAAGCATTTTTCATTCATTTTTATCGTTCTGTATTATTAGGTTTCTTTTCAATGTACCTATGTTTATCAGGGCGCCAAGGTCAATATAAAATCAGAACTGCCAGCAGCAGCATTGAAATATTAAACACAATTACACAATTGTTTTATTTCCCTCTCCTCTCTCTCTCTCTCTCTCTCTCTCTCTCTCTCTCTCTCTCTCTCTCTGTCACATACATGCATACATATATATTTTTCTTTTCATTGCATACATATATACTTCTACACAAATATATATATATATATATATATATATATATATATATATATATATATATATATATATATATATATACATATACTATATATATATATATATTATATACATATATATATTATAATATAATGTGTATGTATATGTGGGGGAATACAACTTACACTAGATGTGTATCAAGTTAAAAGTAATTCCATCACCAGTGTTAAAACATCCATTCCACTTTTCTTCCAATGAATAAGTTTCTTTCAAACCTACCAATGTGAAGTGAGCAGAATACAAGAGAAACTCTGCTGCTTGTCCATCCACTTGAACAGTAATGAAGAATGCCAGTCGAAAGCCATCCATTAAATGTCAAATAAATGACAACACTAAGGAATTTTCAACTTAAAGAAAAGAAAAAAAAAAAAAGTCCTGATAATTCCATCAGGTCCCAAGACAAGTCATTCAAGCTCGAAGTCAGCTGACTTAGCAAAATGAACACTCCTTCCGACCTTCGTAACTACCTTGCTGGTCTCCTTAATAAAAACCCGCTGCTTAAGACTTCCCAGGGTCGGTTTCCATTAGCAAATGTTCCAGTGCCTCCCCTAATACCTCGTCTGGTTCCTAATACCTCGCCTTGGTCCTGATACCTTGCCCGTTTCCTAATATCTCGCCCTTTTCCTAATGCCTCGCCTGGGTTCTAATACCTCGCCTGGGTCCTAATACCTAGCTCGGGTCCTAATACCTAGCTCGGGTCCTAATACCTCGCCTCGTTCTTAATACCTCGCCTCGTTCCTAATACCTCGCCCCGTTCCTAATACCTCGCGTGGCTCCATGTACCTCACTTGGCTCCTAATACCTCGCCCGGTTCCTAATACCTCGCCTGGCTCCTAATACCTCGCCAGGTTCCTAATACCTCGCCTGGGTCCTCATACCTGGCCTGGCGCCTGGGTCCTCATACCTCGCCTGGCGCCTGGGTCCTCATACCTTGCCTGGTTCCTAATACCTGGCTTAGTTCCTGATACCTCGCCTGGGTCCTAGTACCTCAGTTGGCTCCTAATATCTCGCCCGGTTCCTAATACTCGCCCGGTTCCTAATACTTCGCTTAGTTCCTGATACATCGCCTGGCTCCTAGTGCCTCACTTGGCTCCTTATACCTCGCCCGGTTCCTAATACCTCGCTAGGGTCCTCATACCTCGCCTGGTTCCTAATACTTCGCCTGGCTCCTAATACCTACCCTGGGTCCTAATACCTTACCCAGTAGTAGCACTTACGAGTAGTTGCGGGGACCCTCACCAATACAACAGGTTATTTTGGACTCTCCACCCACGCCATCCCCAGGTGCACGGAATAAGGAGGAGAGGGGTGAAAGGTAGGATTAATAAAATGAAAGAGAGAGAGAGAGAGAGAGAGAGAGAGAGAGAGAGAGAGAGAGAGAAACGTGGGTGCTGAATTAAAACAATTTGCACCATTTAATTAACGAAATGGTGAACCATTCACTTCCGAATACACAAGTTTAAGGACAGTGATAAGGACTTAGATAAATCAGATCTAATCTAGAACAAATATCTCTAACCGGTCATTTAAAGTTTTCAACGGGTTTTAAAAATTTTTTTCACTGAACATACCATACGACCTTAACCGGAGAATTTATATTCACTGAAAGTTAATTGGAATATCTCATATAAGGGAAAAATGCCACAGGCAATCTTGTGTAACGGCGAAATTATGAAAACTTATTATTAGAGAAATTAAAAATTTATCAAAAAATTTTTATAAATTATGAGAGATATTTAAAAAATATGAGAGAAATTAAAAAATATATTAAATTTAAAATGTCACTGAGATTTCTTTTGAAAATTATTATGATAAAATACATCATTTTGAGAGAAATTTTTAAAAATTATGGGAGAAATTTTTTTAAATTAAGAAATTGAAAAAATATCATGGAAATCATAAACATTTACTACTAAATTGTATATCATTTGAAAAAAATTAATAAATGAAAAAAATTAAGCAATTAAAAAATTCATTATAGCGATATTTAAAAAAATTGAGAAGCAAAAAGTGTATTATCATGAGAGACATGCCACTAGGCGGACGGACTCCTACCGCAGAAACACAGCATTACTGCCTCCTCCCGCCGGAGGGCTGGGCGTCAAAGGCAGCGTTCCTGACTTCTGAAGATTAGGCGAGGTGCACGCAACGAGAGAGAGAAAAAAAATCGAGACCTAGCCTTCGTCTGAAGGTCACTGGTTTTATCTGAGAAAATCATACTCAATATCTTGAGAGAAAAGCTCTTAATTTAACCTTTGAAATAATGGGAATATTCTTTCATTTCAATCTACTGGCGCTGAAATAATTACTCGTCGCTCCACTGATAGTTATTAACGATTCCTCTCCTTTCTTTTGCAAAGAATCTTAAGTAAAGCCAACAGTGCACCACGTGAGGTGAATTGACGGCATTAGGCCCTCTTGAAACCTACTGTACAGATGAAACCCTTATGGACAAAGTAAACAGTGTATAAACCCAAGGGGGCTCTTAAAGGGAAATCGGCCTGCACATACAGACAAGTTGAAGGAAAAGGTGATAAATAAATAAATATAAGGGAATAGAAAGTAAAACTGACACACCTGAAAAGCGAAGACGCCAGCAGAGAGAAGAAATGAATTTGCTCCTCACTTGAATATTTGGAGATCAGAAGATTCTACAACTGCACTAGGCAGACTATTCCACATTCTAGTTGTGGCCAAAATAAAACTCCACCCTTGCTTCTATCAAACCTGATACCAGAAAACGACACACTTAATTTACCTATAGAAGCAAGGATATTTTCAAACCCAACAACTGATCCTGATCATTCTTTTGTCATTTTCCCGCAAAACACACACACACACACACACACAAACTTTTACATCGCAAATTTCCTCAGTGTTCTCAAGATAAGAATTCAGGATTATCAGAAGCCAACGAAAATGATCAACTGAACATTCTCACCCATTACCAAGTTCCAGTTCTCCTAAATATCTTCCTAATACTTATATACTGTATACACATAACACTACCGGACCAACAGCCTACTTTCCACAGATGGGACATGGGATTTTCTCACAAACCTTCTAATATGGACTGACCAATAGGCAAAACCACAGAGCTGGACAACAAAGTTAGTCAGAGAGAGAGAGAGAGAGAGAGAGAGAGAGAGAGAGAGAGAGAGAGAGAGAGAGAGAGAGAGTTAAGTGTACCTGAGTTTTACCAGACCACTGAGCTGATTAACAGCTCTCCTATAGGGCTGGCCCGAAGGATTAGACCTATTTTACGTGGCTAAGAACCAATTGGTTACTTAGCAACGGAACCTACAGCTTATTGTGGAATCCGAACCACATTATAGCAAGAAATTAATTTCTATCACCAGAAATAAATTCCTCTAACTCTTCATCAGCCGGCCGGGGAATTGAACTCCGGCCCATCGAGTGACAGTCCGCAGCTCTACCAGCCTCAACCAACGAACAGCTGAGAGAGAGAAAGAGGGAGAGAGAGAGAGAAAGGGGGGGGTGGTGAATCTTGTGCATCTGCATAACATTAAATTGGTGAACAAGGATTGGAGCGGCTTGAGTGATGTGCATGAGCAGCGGCTTTAGTGACGCAGATGCACAAGGCTGGCCCACCGTCTGGCAAACCTCTCATTTACCATCCTTGCTTGTACGCAGCATCTTCGCAAAAGGTCTGTAGGCTATTCATTGGAGCCGATAAAACATGACACTTGATTTTGTCGATGAGCCGATAAAACAAGACACTTGACTTAGACACATGAAAGCATCACTGGATTCGACTGTTCCCTACGCTGGATCTCGTGTGTGTGTGTGTTTGGAACCAAACTGGGTTAAAAGGAGTCAACGACTTCTCGACTATCTAAAAGCTGCTCTGCACGCCAGGAAGAGTGGGCTAAAACAATAAAAATAAATGATTATGAATCCAGTTTTAAAGGCACTTCGATGTCAAGTCGTTTTAACTAAAATCGAAGTTTATATACTACACGGAGTTTCTTAATGGTGTAATGGCCAAACAAGAGTATAATGTACAAATACAATACACACAGTATACGGATATGCTAAAATACGCATTAATTATTTGTTGAAAAACTTCACTGCAGCCATCAAAATCCGCAGATTATTTAAAAAAAATAAATACACTTCAGGGCAGTACCCTTTTAGGTACTGAACTTGTTACAGATTTAAAATGGATATGAATTATGAAGGATAGGTCCAAGAATAAAATGTAAATGGGTGAGAGAGAGAGAGAGAGAGAGAGAGAGAGAGAGAGAGAGAGAGAGAGAGAGAGAGGGGGATTGGAATGATATTTCAATTGGAAAACTGTCCTTTGATTTACGGCACTCTTTTGGGAAAGATTCATGCCCTTATCAAAACACGTAACAGTAACTCTTTAGAAAAAAGAGAGTGTGAAAGCTCTTATCAGAATAAAATGTGAACTACAACTTTTTTTTATAATTTCTCAAACGACAAAAGATCAAATAAAATATCCATGTTAAAAAATCGACACAAGGATTCATTTTCAGTAAAAAGATAGCCACCAATTTCACACCATCGAGAATTTTATTAAGTAAAGAGACCACTTTGGTTTCTACTTCAGACAGACCTCGAGAAGCCTCCTGATAAGGGTTATCAAGTGTAAACTCCCACTCGAGCCAAGAGTCTTTATAAGGAGAACGCCACTTCGAGTGACTGACTTTTATACCGTAGGATTGAAAAACAGACTTCAGAAGTACTAGTTTCAATGCAGCTACTGGCAAGACGGGGTCGTGCGCTCTCTCTTTCTCTCTGTCAATTCCATTTTCTCATGCTTAACTTTTGATATCACTGGTGGTCTCTCTCTCTCTCTCTCTCTCTCTCTCTCTCTCTGTGCTAAACTTCTGAAAACACCAGTGTTCTCTCTCTCTCTCTCTCTCTCTCTCTCTCTCTCTCTCTCTCTCTCTCTCTCTCTTCCATTTTCAGTTTATGCTAAACTTTTGAATCACTAGTGTGTTCTCTCTCTCTCTCTCTCTCTCTCTCTCTCTCTCTCTCTCTCTCTCTCTCTCTCTCTCTCTCTCTCAATTCCAAGTTCAGCTTTTGCTAAACTTTTGATATCACTAGTGTGTTTCTCTCTCTCTCTCTCTCTCTCTCTCTCTCTCTCTCTCTCTCTCTCTCTCTCTCTCTCTCTCTGTGTGTGTGTGTGTTTAAGCTACCTGGGAACATATGCAGTGTCCCACGTAAACCTATAAAGGTAAAACCATCGACACAAAATAATCCACGCTCCTCAATAAACGCCATTATCCCATCCCACTCTTACAAGTCCATTTAGCAACTCCTTTACTCTATGCCTCATTTCATTTCAGATTTACGAAGCCACAAGAAACGTATCGCCATAGCCAGAGGGGGAACAAGGCATAAATGGAAATGATAAAGTCAAGGCCTAATTACGGTAAACTAGAAATCCGTGGAAGGAACTCCTGATGGCTTACATCGCTCGCCATTTCACGATTAAAACCGCATTTTTTTTGCTCTCGGGAAATTCATAACAATATGGACGAACTGACCATGGTTAAGCAATATAGGTGGTGATACAAAAGGAAATTGCTTAGTTTTCTGCCCTTAAGTTTTTAAATATTAAAACAATAAACCTTTTAATAGGCGTCATCAAAATGAATGGCCTACCTTAAGTGCGACAGATTTATAGAATGAAATTGTTAATGCATTCTAGAATCTCTGGCACCCTCTTAATTTCAAGGGCTGCATTCTAACTACCTTTACAGTAGTGCAAGTCCTGAGAGAGAGAGAGAGAGAGAGAGAGAGAGAGAGAGAGAGAGAGAGAGAGAGAGAGAGAGAGATCAAACCCAAACCTCACAACTCTCCTGATCTGGCAGTCTTAAATTATGACATTTCCAACCGCATTCTCACCGACCATATGCAGGAATCTTCCCAATCTTCAAATTTAACGCTTCACCCTTCTACATATCCATTACCCTGCCCCTTCCCTTCCCCTTCCCCCTCCACCCCACAACTACCAACAACTTTCTAACTTCTCAAAAAAGCGATTACGACAAGGGTCGAAGGAATTTTTCAACGTTTTTAACACTCATGCGTTGTCATATTAACCATTTAAGCCATCGGTCTGTACCAAGTCTCTGTTCATTGGCGTCTGTCTTTCCAGGCAGACGCACTCTGTCTCTTTCCAGGCAGACGCACTCTGTCTCTTTCCAGGCAGACGCACTCTGTCTCTTTCCAGGCAGACGCACTCTGTCTCTTTCCAGGCAGACGCACTCTGTCTCTTTCCAGGCAGACGCACTCTGTCTCTTTCAGGCAGACGCACTCTGTCTCTTTCCAGGCAGACAGTCTCTTTCCAGGCAGACGCACTCTGTCTCTTTCCAGGCAGACGCACTCTGTCTCTTTCCAGGCAGACGCACTCTGTCTCTTTCCAGGCAGACGCACTCTGTCTCTTTCCAGGCAGACGCACCCTGTCTCTTTCCAGTCAGACGCACCCTGTCTTTTCAGTCAGACGCACCCTGTCTCCTTCCAGTCAGATGCACCCTGTCTCTTTCCTGTTAGATATACTGCGTTTTCCCTATCAAAAGGACGCTGCAAACACACTTAGTTAATGCCTACAGTGCACCAACACCTATGAGGGTTCTGTTGAAAATGGCTCCTCTAATGAGTAAACAAGGTGACGCTGCTGCTGATTTTATAGTGAAAATATAACGCTTCGTTACTTTATATTTATTATTCAGAATATGAACCTTATTCATACGGAACCCCACAGGGGCCACTGACTTGAAATTCAAGCTTCCAAAGAATATGGTATTCATTTGAAAGAAGTTACAGAGGATATTAGGAAATACAGAAGAGGTCAGTCATTAGAATAGAAAAAATAAATTAAATTCATAAACACGTAAAACTTTACGAGAGTATTGTGCCAATTAAGAAACACAAAATTATGGCATGTAAATAATGTTACATTAACTTTAAACCCCCTCACAGAATTCACTTGCGGGAAAACTAATTAAAACATTCTCGCCAGCATTTGACCACAGTTATCGGATTACGAACAACTAATCCAAGCTTTACTCTCTACGCAAAACTAATTCACCCGCACGTGGGAAGATGCTAGTATGTGAGAAACTCGTAAGGATTACATAATACAGCACAACCCATAATCTGTCGAGACAGGCAACGATTTAAAACGCCTACAGTGGCCTTGGCGGAGTTCCTTCAACTCCGAGGAGCAAACTTGTTCCTAGGAGATTATTATTATTATTATTATTATTATTATTATTATTATTATTATTATTGGAAGGAAGCAGACCCTCTCTTGAGCAAGTCTTGTTAAAAAGGATGGCTGCATCGTGCGAACTGATCTGATATTGAGTTTTCTCAACTTTTCTTATAATTCGCATCTTGCAAGAGAAGCGAATTATAAGAAAAGTTGAGAAAACTAAATATATATTAAGATCAATTGGCAGGATGTAGCCATATTATTATTATTATTATTATTATTATTATTATTATTATTATTCAGATGAAGAACCCTATTCACATATATACTGTAGAACAAGCCCACCACAGGGGCCACTGACTTCAAATTCAAGCTTCCAAAGAATATGGTGTTCATTAGGAAGAAGAAAGAGGAGATAAAGGGAAATACAGAAAGATATCTCACTTACTAAGAAAGAAAAAATAAATTGAGGTAAATACAGACAGAAGACATCTCACTTACTAAGAAAGAAAAAATAAACTGGGGTAAATATAGAAAAAAGATATCTCACTTACTAAGAAAGAAAAAACAAATTGAGGTAAAAGGAACGGATGTCCATTTTGCTGGGGAACGTAAGGGCCCTCTATACCTAACCATCCTGTTATGCACCTAATTTTGAGTACACGGAAAAAGGAGTTTTGTCTGCATTTCCGTCATTTTCACAAGCATATTACTAAAATCATAAGCAACAAGGATTAAATACTAAAATCATAAGCAACAAGGATTAAATACTAAAAATCATTAAATACTAAAATCATAAGCAACAAGGATTAAAAACAATAATTTCAAAAAAGTATATGTACTGCCTTTACCGACATGGAGAAGATTCCATTCACAAATATATAAAAATGTTCTTCATCGTTTCCATAAATCCACACTTCTATTCTTAATGGTTTTGGGAGAGATTTTTTTTTTTACGATCAGCGAACTTTCAAAACACTGCTGAGATTGAGATTTTCTGTAACACGAGTTTTGTCACAGCAGAAATCTTTCAATTTCCTCAAAGGTTAGGTGTTTGATTCTCTCTCTCTCTCTGAATCCCATTGTGTTTGAAAATGCTTATCTTACGGGTTCTGAACTAACATATAAAAATCAGGAAAGGTTAGGTTAGATTCTCTCTCTCTCTCTCTCTCTCTCTCTCTCTCTCTCTCTCTCTCTCTCTCTCTCTCACACGGAAACAAATCTTACCATGATGAACTTACCATTATCAACACGAGCACGTGTTTCACGGAAATAAATTTCTGACTCACATCAGGATCGAACCCAGGTCTCTCAGATGGCGCTACCTGTGTGGGTCAGTTGGTAGCGCCCTTGCCTTTCAACTAGAAGACCTGGGATCGATCCTCATGAGGAGTAAGTACAATTAAATATATCTACTCATTTTTTTTAGGGTTACAACCATAGTATACGGGTAATTAACTACACTTGAAATTTACGTCATCCAACCGGTGGTCCGCCTCCATGAAAACTAGATCATACATAGGCATACAGGATGAAAGTACCTCGGTTCGAGAATCGGGACGGTACATCCTGCCCCTCGAGCTGGGACTCCTAGTCTCTTAAAACCTTATATTACAGTAACTTTTTATGATATATATATGTATACATATACATTAACATATATAAATACATACGTACGTATAATTGTTTCACGTAGATATGGAACGTGATGGTAATGTAGAAATAGTGACATTTGCCTTTATTTATATACATACATAAATTTCTGACTTACATCGGGATCGAACCCAGGGTCTTTCAACTGAAGGGTAATGGCACTACCAACAGGACCGACCATACAGGTAGCGCCCTTGTCTTTCAGTGGAAAGACCTGGGTTCGATTCCAATGTGAGGCAGAAATTTAGTTCTGTTCTACACGTGATTGTGCGTTGATTACGTCATACAAATATATATATAAATATATATATATATATATATATATATATATATATATATATATATATATATATATATATATATATATATATATATATATATATATATATATATATATATATATTATAATATAATATAATACAATTATATATAAACAATATATATATATACATATATATGTCTGTGTGTACATCATGTGTATAATGTACTACGTACACACAAGTAGTAAAGAATATTAATAAATGAACATTTACAAACCACACAACACCCACTTCAGTGACTTTGCTCTTCTGCCCCTAAGTCCAGACGGAGAAGAGGCGAATTATTCTCTTAATAATTCGTCAGGCTGGGTTTCCCAACTTCAGTGAAATGACTCGACGGAAACGCGGTTTCCGAACTCACACATTAAACACATTTCCTTCCCCCGTTGTGTAGATGTGGGGAGGGTATTTTGAGAGAGAGAGAGAGAGAGAGAGAGAGAGAGAGAGAGAGAGAGAGAGAGAGAGAGAGAGAGAGAGAGAGAGAGAGAGAGAGGTCTTTACAGAAACGAATATACTGGTAGTACTAGGACGAAAGACGGCATGCTAAATATAAAATCAAACGAGAGAGAGAGAGAGAGAGAGAGAGAGAGAGAGAGAGAGAGAGAGAGCAAGAGATAACAGAGAGAGATTACTGGACGAGAGAGGTCTCTATAACAATTACTAAATGGGAAACTCAAAGAGAGAGAGAGAGAGAGAGAGAAATCAAGAGAGAGAGAGAGAGAGAGGGGGGGCAGGAGACAGGTTTCTATAGCAATGAGTATATTGGGAGTACTAGGACGAGCGACGGAAAGCTAAAAATAAAGTGAGAGAGAGAGAGAGAGAGAGAGAGAGAGAGAGATGTAATTATAGATATAAAACTAAAACTATGGATTTTTCAAAATTAGAGCAGCAGAAAAAATCTTAACCTGAGCTCTGCTTATCATGACTGACCAAATGCACGCGAAACCATTTCTGGAGTTGACAAGACTATAAAACCGGGTGCTGTACTGCACGACATTCTCAGTTTTTTTTTTTTTTTTCTTTTATTTTTAACGTCAACAGTCTAAATCACAGTCTCCATCCCAAATTAGCCCACACCAAACCTCTCTCTCTCTCTCTCTCTCTCTCTCTCTCTCTCTCTCTCTCTCTCTCTCTCTCTCTCTCATTTGTTTTCAGTTTGTTGTCTCGTCCTAGTACTTCCAGTGTGCGCATTACTACAGAGACCTCTCTCTCTCTCTCTCTCTCTCTCTCTCTCTCTCTCTCTCTCTCTCTCCTCGTCCCACGTCCCCAAAAACGAACACAGATTTTGAAGTACATCAGGGTGAAGGACTCGCATCATAATTTCGGTATTCTTTGATGGTGGTTAAAGATGAGTATATATATATATATATATATATATATATATATATATATATATATATATATATATATATATATATATATATATATATATATATATATATATATATATATATATACTATATATATATTTAAAAATATATATTTGTATATATACATGCAATTTCTATTGAAGCCAATGGCACTGTTTACCGATACTATCTTCTTATTTAGACTTTGAGTCAGTCTATACTTCTTTTCCTCTTGTGGCAGCTTAAGAGAAAAAGTAGTAGTATAAACTGATTCAAAATCTATATAAGAAGATAGTATCATGAACAATGCCACTGGTTTCAATAGAAATTGCATAAGAGAAAATGTGACCAAGTTGCATATATATATATATATATATATATATATATATATATATATATATATATATATATATATATATATATATATATATATATATTATATATATAAATAATTATATAAATATATATATATATATATATATATATATATATATATATATATATATATATATATACATAATTATATACATAATATATATAATATTTACATATACAGTACACCTATACATAATTGTACAGTCAATGTACGCAGCTACTAAATACTTGGCAGCAATATCAAGGGAAAACACAACACAAAGGTCACACACAAAAATTATAAATAAAAAATAAATTACTTCTTGTAATCTATCATGTGCCCAATTTATCTGCCATATCAATGGCTCTTCAGGACTGCTCATTGTCACAAGACTAAAGCAACAGTCACATGATCCCGTGACGATGGTTTGGTTTAAATTTAGTCATAATTTTTCCAGATTATCAATTTTATTCCACGTGAACTGGCCACGTGTTTGAACTACAGTGCTCTACTTAGTGAAACTCTACCATTTAGAAGTTCTACCAATTTCTAACATCATCCGACAATTACCTGTGATTATAAAAACGAGTCCATACAGCAATTAGTCCTTTTGTTCGTTGAAACGTGTCATAAAGTGTTGGCAACTCATCGCATACATATCACAAATAGGTTGTAAACAAGTCAGCGACCGTCAGCGGTTCGAACCTTTGGCAAATGCTGGACAATTTTGAGAGGCAGTGGTTAGAACTACCAATAATTCGTCGACAAGTATTCAACCTGTTTGTGATATATGTGCGATAGGTTGTCGACGTGTGTTTGTGGCATGCTTAGTTTTTTTTTTATAAATATGGATGAAACGAGAATGAATGAAAATGATTATAGATAAATAAACCCAATATAAAAATATTTTTTCTAACACGAAGATCATGTTCATACACATAAACACTTATTCCAGACGGTACTTAAACGAGCAAGCGCTGGTGGAATGGAATATAGAATTTAGGCCACAGGCCTAGCGCTGGGACCTTTGATGTCATTCAACGCTGAAACAGAAATCGACAGTAAAAAGGTCTGGAGGGTATAACAGGAGGAAAACCTTGCAGTTGCACTATAAATCAATTGTTAGGAGAGGGTGGAAAGATGGAACAAACAGAATATGAAGGGAGGGGGTACAGTAAAAGGAATGAAAGAGGTTGCAGCTAGGGGTCAAAGGGACGCTGCAAAGAACCTCAAGTAATGCCTACAGTGCAGCACATGAAGCGCACTGCCGTCACTAACCCCCTGCGGGAGCATGCACAGGTGCCTCAATGCAAATGCATACCTGTATGTAAGCGTGCTTGAGAAAATCTCATACTACATCGAAACTGCTTTCTTTACTGTCTTCCCCCTAAAAATAAACTAATACAGAAAATGACTGCAGTTACAACAAAACAAATATTGAAAAAAAAAAGAGATAATTGCCCCATTCGCCGAGCCATAAACATGAAATTTCTACGAAATTCCCAGGTCAAGAAAATTATTATTATTATTATTATTATTATTATTATTATTATTATTATTATTATTATTATTATTATTATTTATAGCAGTGGTAGTAGTAACAAAGATAGTACAGAATTCTCAGTAGCAGGTTTATTTATAATGTAACTTGCTGCATAGAAAAAAAAAACCTGACCATCACGTTTTTTCAATACCTCTCATTACCAACTCTAGCAGTTATTAATATTATCAATACCATTATTATTATTAGCAAACCTAAAAGCTCAATCAAAATAATACATTGAAAACAATATAGGAGATAATAATATATATAAAGCAATTAAAACTATGAAACCAGACTTAGGAGAGCCTGCTCGCTCAATATATAAATGCACTTGGACGTAGGATAGTTTGAACTTCCAAAGTTCCAACAATTACATAACAGGGAAGAACATTACATAATTTTGTCCCAACTGGATCAACAGTTTTAGTAATAGTGTGTGTTACTGAACTTCACTTAAGAAAAGACAGTCCCATTAGAATTAACTGTAATCCTGTTAGGACTAACTTTATGTCTGGCGCACTGTGTGCTGGACCGCACAGTCTGGTTCATCTGAATAATAATAATAATAATAATAATAATAATAATAATAATAATAATAATAATAATAATAATAAATAATAATATAATGAAAAATCCACACTGATGTAGGTGAAAAATATATCTAAAAGTATATATACGACTTGTAACATATTTCTTAGTTTATATATATATATATATATAATTATATATATATATATATATATATATATATATATATATATATATATATATATATATATATATATATATATATATATATATATAAAGTTAATATACACTTACACTTACATAACTGTGAATTTTTCCATCGTTCTAGTGACTATTGTGATTATGAGGTTTTCATAATAATAATAATAATAATAATAATAATAATAATAATAATAATAATAATAATAATAATAAATCAAAATTATATCTACTGCCCCACGACTCGACAGAGACACTAACATGATAGGGACTAGTCCCAAAAGTGACCTCTGCTTTCTCTACTAGACACTGTCGACTCCCCTAGCACCGCCCCCACTACCCCCATATTCGTAGGAGGAGGAGGAGGAGAGTTGGCTGCTGTTGTTGTTCCCTCACGCAAGTCCCTCACGCAAGTTACACACGCAAGGTTACTACTCTCTCTTCTTCGAAAGGGGTTTATGGTGGTCACGTGGTCACAACGAGCGAGGGGGAAAAATACAGGGAGTGGATCCCATATTGATTCTTCTGTCATTTCTGAGTCTTGCATTATTACTTTTCTTATGAATGCCATACTCTATTACTTTTCTTATGTTTCCACAAAATGCGACGATTTTGGGGATTTCCCTAGAGGTGGTGATAATGAATAGTTCTATAATGGAAAGCGTTTGAGAAAAATGAATACACTTGAGGAAAATGAATACATTTGAGGAAAATGAATACATTCGACGAAAATGAACACGTTTGAAGAAAATGAACATATTTAAAGAAAATGAACACATTTGAAGAAAATTAACACATTTGAGGAAAATGAACACATTTGAGGAAAATGAATACATTTGAGGAAAATTAATACATCTGAGGAAAGTGAATAATTTGAGGTAAATGTATACATTTGAAGAAAATTAATGCATCCCATGATAATTAATAACTTGAGGAAAATTAATACATCTGAGGAAAATGAACATATTTGCGGAAAATTAATGTATCTGATGAAAATTAATAAATTTAACATAATGAATGGATGACAATCCAAAGTTAAAGTAAATATAAAATCAATAAAAAATCCATTGACTCATACATCTAACTGGGGAGAGAGAGAGAGAGAGAGAGAGAGAGAGAGAGAGAGAGAGAGAGAGAGAGAGAGAGAGAGAAACCACTATTCAGTCAACAACAAAACCCTCAAAAGAAAAAAGCCTGAGGAGAGAGAGAGAGAGAGAGAGAGAGAGAGAGAGAGAGAGAGAGAGAGAGAGAGAGAGAGAGAGAGAGAGCGTTATGGCACTGAGCCCTGAGGGGGCGAGGGCGTTATGTTAAAAACGGGTGCATCTGTGGGGAGGGCGTGGCACACCTTGGGTGTGGCCTCAGCGTCTTCGCTGATACAGCAGCCTGGGTTTATCCACAAAGGCCTTTGATGATCAGGCCACACTCGACCCTTATCTGAAGTTCCAGGATTCCCTCAAAGGCGGAAATGAAGGAGAAAAATGATAATGCGACTTCGCTTCATGTTTGTTAAGGGTCGAGTTTAGTCACGCGAGTCTGTTTCGTGAAAACCCGGACCAGAAACTGCTTAATTTCCTCTTCATTTCAATGGCGTTAGCGAATATTAAACGAAAGTAGTTATGTCAATAAATGTCAGGAATTTGGTCACAGCGCAACAAACTGTAGAAATGACTAAGCTTGCCCTAGATGTGGTGAAAATCACAAATCAAATCAATGTGCTAGCAACATCTTCAAGTGTAAAAATCGTGTAAAGAAAGGTCATAGTGATATTAAACATAAAACATATGATGGCAGCAAGTGCACAGTATATAAAGAATATGTGTCAGACGAAAAATAATACGGGTCATGGCTTTGACTGATAATCCTCTGTGCAATTTAATACAATAAGAAAGCAAATTTTAAAAAAGCTAAAGACTCCTATTCTGCAGGAGCTACGATAATGACGAGAAAACACTGAAAGACAATCATAAAATATAAGTAGTACCTTATTTTGAAGAGGTAAAAGGGCCCGCCAGAGAAGGAATTATCCCTGTGGAGGGCTATACATAAAACCAAACAAAGTGAAACAAAGTGAAGTGTGTTTCCTGAAAACGAGTACTAGAAGCTACTTAATTTCACTTTCATTTCATTAACGTGTGCAAATATTAAACGCTAGCAGCTAAATCAATACAACCGAGTGCGCTTCGTGAAAACCCGTACCAGAAACTACTTAATTTTATTAACGCAAGCAAATATTAAACTCAAGTGGCTAATTCAATAATAACACGAGAGTCTGCTTCGTGAAACGCCGTACCAGCAACTACTCAATTTCCTCTTCAGTTCAATCACGTGAGCAAATATCAAACGCTAGCAGCTAGGTCAATAATTCAACGAGAGTCAGTTTCGTGAAAACGAGAACTAGAACCTACTTGATTTCCTCTTCATTTCAATCACGAACGCGAATGTTAAGCGCAAGAAGCTATGTCAGTTATACGAAAGACAGGGAAACTTGGAATTATGTCAAAAGAGTTTCACAACAGTTAGGGCTGGTATATAAAAAAAAAATTATATATATATATATATATATATATATATATATATATATATATATATATATATATATATTATATACATATACATATACACATATATAGCATACGTAAAGAGCGCTTCACAACAGCTACTGGTTGGGCAAAAAAATCAAAATTAAAAAAAAAGCTACGAGCACTGTTGGGTACTCAACGGTGCGCATCGTCCTTCGGAAACAAACGGTACACGACAGTTCCACTGACCGTGATACTGTCACAAGCAGCCACAGTTACCTACGAAAAAACAGTTGCAAGCAGTCGCGTGCTTTGGCGCTTATACCATACAAGGTCGAGATAATGCCGTCAATTTGCATATCTTCTTTGTGTGTTTCCTTATTATTACCTCCCGTTACTTCTTCCGAATCAACACCATATTCCTTTGGAAGCTATGGCGTTTTCTGAATAATAATAATAATAATAATAATAATAATAATAATAATAATAATAATAATAATAATAATAATGGTGAAGAAATCCACAATGGTGTAATGGCGCAGGTGTAAATAGGTATTAAAAATATACAGTACACACGAAACGAGAGCTTTCGAGAACCTGCCCGATTCTCCTCAACTGAAAACGAGAATCGAGCAGGTTCTCGAAAGCTCTCGTTTTCTATATATATTTTTATTATACATGAAAGAGGAAGGGTGACAGATAGGGTAGTAATAATAATAATAATAATAATAATAATAATAATAATAATAATAATAATAATAATAATAATAATGATGATGATGATGATGACGGTACATGAATAAAGGTAGGAGGCAGGTACGGTACAGTTTACCCTGGCGACCTTACTACTATACAAAGCGCATTAACTCAACCAATAATATAATAATAATAATAATACTAATAAATGAAAAAGGAGGATGGCAGGTAGGCTACAGTTTACATGGGCGACCTTACTACCATACAAGGAGTCTTAATTCAATTAACTACAAATTACCTACAGAGAATTTGTATACCGCAACGTACGTCTGCAGTGACAAAAAAAGAAAGCTTCTCACGTCTGAATCGATTCCCTGGGGAAGGCCAGATTCCGTACAAGCAAGCGCGTGTTGTACATGAGATTAAATTCAGTTGCTTACACGTTCTGTGTGTGTGTGTGTGTGTGTGTGTGTGTGCGCGTGTGGAGTCTAATGATCGAGATATAAACAAGAGGCACGCAGTCCCCCACAGACTGTTTATTCTTCACGTACCACAGAGGCGAATGCCAGTCACGACTTGGAGCTTTGCCTTAAAAGTAATTGCGCACACACACACACACACATCTGAGCTTACAACAATGCAAGAAGGTGATATTCCATGCTCTCTGTGAATGCACGATTAACACTTGGATATCATGCACAGTATGTGTGTGTGTGCGCGCGCGTGTGTGTGTGTGTGTGTGTGTAAACCTTTAAAGTGAAGAAATTAGTACACGTAATCTTAAAGCTTGGATTTTTATAAACATACTCTTCATATATACGTATATATACATATATATACATAATATAATATATATATATACATATATATATATACATATATATATATTATATATATATATGTATACATAATATATATACATAAGTTAAAAGTATACCTTACTTTTACCAGACCACTGAGCTGATTAACAGCTCTCCTAGGGCTGGCCCGAAGGATCGGACTTATTTTACGTGGCTAAGAACCAATTGGTTACTTAGCAACGGGACCTACAGCTTATTGTGAATCCGACCCACATTGTAGCGAGAAATGAATTTCTATCACCAGAAATAAATTCCTCTAACTCTTCATCAGCCAGCCAGGAATCGAACTCCGGCCTCCCTAGCGTGCCAGTCCACAGCTCTACCGACTATCACGAAGAGCTAATATCTGTACATAATATATATATATATATATAGAAATAAATCTTCTTCTTCTTCTTCTTCTTTTAACTCTTTTATTCCCATTTTTCAGCCGATGCCTTCTTTGAAGGACTTTTGATTTCGAGACCTGTGGTCTCGATCGCTGCCCTGCCTGCGACCCCGGTACGTATCTTTCATGTATCATACCCACAAGCTTTCTTCCCAGCAGCGAGAAGTTACGGGTATGGCAGTTCGAGACGTGTGAGATGTTTGTTATGTTTTTAGAAGGTGTTGTAGTGGCTTTGTTTTTTGTGTGTGTTTTTTCGTCTGTAACATCCATTTGCTTTTTAAGCAAACCTATCCGTTGATTATATACAATCCCGGGATACACGGATAGCAAAGTGTCTGCCTCTCTGATCAGCCGGCTAGGTTTGAACCCGCGCCACATATGTGTGTTGACCTCTAAGTAGCTGCTGCTAATTCCGAACTGAGCCATCGAGGCTCAATATATATATATATATATATATATATATATATATATATATATATATATATATATAATCTCATTTGAAACAATCCTTAAAAGAATATTGAAAAAAAACCCTACCCATCGTTGTGCATTTTTTATCTTCACGGTGTTAAGATAGAAAGTGAACAAGCGACACAATCTAAAATCGAGCAAGCTAATTCTTGAATCACGACGCGTCTCGCTCGAGATCATTTTTTGTGCATGCGAAGTAACGAGCGTCGAAGAAAAATTACTTTTAAACTAGAACGCTGGAGAAATTGGCAATTCAATTGCTTTTTACTTTTTTGAGTGGAAAACTCTTAAAAAACTTAGATTCTAAATACAAAGAGGCATTATCAACCTACTAGAATGATTAAACAAAACTAAATTATACTGAAAATTATCAAAGAATTCTACGCCCCAAAAAAACAGATAATCTAACACTCGGATTTCCCGTGGAATGCAAAATAAACATGCGGTCAGGTCACTGCTTGTTTGCTGTCAGAAACTGCTGAATATTGCAAGCCAAACATGCAACAAAATAATGCAATCATCTCCTCGTGGTCAGGTCGATAACGCGACCTCGTTTTGATACTCCGGATGCGGACTCGAATCCCGCTGCGGACATCAGAATTCCTTCATCTTCTTGCATTTGGATCTAAGGCATGGTGGTGACAAGCATGTCCAAAAGTGTGAAATTTTCGAGAAACTAAGTAAAGCTCAATATGCAAAATTTTCTATGGAGCTCAACAACAATCAAATAACTAAGCCTAAGCAGAGATGTAATTCGTACAATGTAGATGTAATTCGTATAACACAAATGTCATTCATATTTCGCAGAGATGTAATTTGTATTACACAAAGATATAATTCTTATTATGCCGAGATGTAATTCGTACTGTGCAGATGTAATTCATATAACTCAGATGTAATCCTTTGACGCAATTCGTGTTACGCAGATATGTAATCCATACTATGCAGAAATGTAATCCTTACAACCCGGAGATGTAATTCGTATTACGCAGAGTTGTTACACATGCGAGGAAATTACCTATACAAGATCTCACTCCACGTACAGGCGGCTGCCATCTCCTTTCTCTAATGCTTCCTGGATCCTTTCGTCATTTCCTGTTTGATATTTTGCTTCGGGTGAAAAGTCAAGTGCAAAAGAAATTCTTGTTTTCTCAGTACGTGATCTCTCTCTCTCTCTCTCTCTCTCTCTCTCTCTCTCTCTCTCTCTCTCTCTCTATTACTTGCAGACAGCCATCTTTCAATTATATGGTTGAAACTACAGCCTTACGTACTCAGAATTACTGTAGGTGACCAACGAGTGCTATAAAATTATCCAGATAACAAACATGTATAAACGCATATAAACATCACCTTACGACCCCCTTGTGACTTCAAATATTGAAATTTGCCTTATACCTAAATGTGTTTATTAAATAGAACAAAATCTTTTTTTTGCCATTTAGTTCAAATAAATGCATAAAAACATCACACAAGGACCTTCAGACTTCGTAAATTACAATTTACCTTATACCTAAAGGTACTAATATAAAAAATAATTTTACCATTTAATTCAAATAAATGCATACAAATATCACCCAAGGAGCTTCAGACTTCATATATTTAAATGTACATTATCCCTAAAGGTACTTATTAAATAGAACAAAATAAAAAATAACTTCACCATTGAATTCAAATAAAGGCATACAAATATCACCTCAGGACCTCCGTATGACTTCATATATAAAGATTTTACCTTACATCGATTACCTAAGGCTGACTGTCAATTACCGAAACTCTTAAAGATCTTATTCAAGCATTTAATCGAAAAATCCGTTCCACATTTCACAGCATACAAATGTACACACACATACATTTACCTCACATCGATTACCTGAGGCTCATTACACTCTTTAAAATTTTATTTTTAGCATTTAATCAAAATAAATTATGTTCCTCCACATTTCACTACAAACAGCCGTAAGCACAGAAAAACAGGAAGGAGCCTCGAGGTTCACAAATTTCCTGCACGAAGCCTCCAGATCAACCAGCGGCTCAATCAACAGCTAACAATACCGTTAAGTCAAAAGAAATAACTAATTCAGTGAAGAAAGCTGTAAACAATGAAAGTACGAGGCAATAAAATAAAATGTCTCACTTTTTATGTGTCTCAGTTTCCTTCCTTTATTGGGCGACTAAATGACCTGGCCGTCCAATAAGAGCCTATGTGGAGACATTAATTAAATGTATCGTTTTGCTGTTTCTTTGTTCATTAACTATTAGTACGAGTACAGTTTTGCTGTATCCTTGTAACAGGTACTTCTGCGTCCTTAGAAAATCTACCAACTTGAGTTCCAGTATATCATGCATACATACATACATACATACATACATACATACATACATACATACATACATACATACATACATACACACACAATATATATATATATATATATATATATATATATATATATATATATATATATATATATATATTCTCAGTAAAAGGATGAAAACCCCGCAGTTGCATTATCAATAAATTGTTAGGAGAGGTTTGAGGAAAGTAAGATGGAAGAAAGAGAATATGAACGGAGGTAAAGTAAAAGGAATGAAAGAGGCTGCAGCTAGGGGCCCAAGTGACGCTGCAAAGAACCTTAGGTAATGCTTACAGTGCACCGCATGAGATGTACTTACGGCACTACCCCTTCCCCCCAACCGACAAATTTCTCGAATGAATCTCAGATCTCGTGGTTGATGCCTTCTGTCAAGTACAGACTTCTCACACTCAGCCTCCGAAACAAATCAGACACGAATAGGAAAATAAATAAATTAAAAATAAGCATTCTCAAAGCAAACGCGGCTTCAGATAGGAAAATGGCCGTATGAAAAACCCCCGCGTGTTTACAAAAGGACTGGATTAATCCCCGTCACGATCGGGGGAATTTCTTGTTTCCTCATCAAACAGACTCTTGGCAATGAACATTTAGGCCTTTTCTCTTTAGTCACTGGCCGTCATCATCAAACCACGTTGCAGAGCAAATGTTTGCATGCGCAAACACTCCCGAGCTAGGTTATAATTGCTACAGTCACCCAACCATGCACAGATAAGAGGGCAAATACACATCTTAACTCGACCTATAAAAGAAATTAAGTTACTGTAAAGTCACAAATCTCAGATCAAACTCCTATTCTGAAGAAGCGTATGTCCGTTTTCGAACAGCCCTTTAACTACGTCCACTTTCAAATCAAGAGTTGTTTCCCTTAAATAATAATAATAATAATAATAATAATAATAATAATAATAATAATAATAATAATAACAATGAAAGCATATTTAGGCCCGTTACGCTTCGTTACTTTAACATCTATTATTATTATTACTATATATTATTATTACTATTATTATTATTATTATTATTATTTTATTATTATTATTATTATCATTATTATTATTATTATTATTAT
Source organism: Macrobrachium rosenbergii (assembly GCF_040412425.1). NCBI lineage: Eukaryota > Metazoa > Arthropoda > Malacostraca > Decapoda > Palaemonidae > Macrobrachium > Macrobrachium rosenbergii. The sequence continues at coordinate 38,902,813 of NC_089745.1, forward strand.
TATTATTATTCAGACGATGAACCTTATTCATATGGAACAAGCCAACAGGGGCTAACTGACTTGAAATTCAGGCTAACAAAAAATTAATAAATAAATAAATAAATAAAAATATCAATAAATTATTCAATTGCAAGGAGAACTGTATTAGAGCAGCAACGCAGTGCATCTTCGCTTGAACTTCTGAAGTTCCAATTGCACAACATCCTCATGGAGGCTGTTCCACAATCCACCTCTGTGAGGAATGGAAAACCTCTGGAACTGAGAAGTTCCACAGCGAGGCACATTTACTGCATATTGATGCTGCTGTTCAGCGAATCTGTACACATTTAGTTTATTTTTAAAACATGATCAAGGTTCATTATGTAACTTGTCCATAGTTCTAAGCTGTTCTTATGGACATCACTGTAATGCAAAGTGGTAACATTTCCATACGTCAATCATTTTAAGTCTTAAAAATACGAATTAAGAGCAAGAACGCATGATGTGAGCATATAAGTGTATCTGATTTACATAAAACTATCACACATTTCCAACTGCTCATAAAATATACATGATAGAATGCTTCCCCCTAAAAATAAAACACGCACACATACTTACAATAAATACGTACAAGCGCTCAGCACACAACCAATCAAGCCTGATATTGAAAGGAGCGGAAACGTTAGCTGAAAATCAATTCATTGGCTTTATCAGAGCACGAAAAACATCCATCATCTCTTGAAATGTTCCCCTAAAGAGTCCCGGGAAATGGCGACGTCCTTTGGGAGAAGTCTCTCTATCAAACGGACTCCAAAAACAGTTAGAAAAACATTTTGATCTTGTAAAAATTTAAGATACAGTTGCACCTCAGCGGACACTGTGAGGCTCTTGCCTTTCTGATACTTACACTAGTCCGTTAAGTTACAATAGTCCGGTTAAGTAACAAATACCCTATATTATAACCTGCACTTAAATATCATCTAGATATCTTAAAAACAACAGCAGTTTCTCATAGTTCCTAACTAAACTAACCTGTACTTTACGCTTGACATTCAATTCACGAGATTTATGTAAAAATGTCACAAATGAAAAATGTTAGCATATGAAAAAATAATCATATGGTAACTAATAAGTAAATAAATCCGTTAACTTGAGGTCCACTGCAAATGAGGTGTTAGATCTAGTGCCGAGTTTTATACGTACTTGGTATTAAAATGTAGGCAATATCCATCTCAATTCATTGATTCACTTTTATATTTACGAACACGAACGCTATTGCTGGAAATTATTGTTGAAATGTCAATGACATTCCAACAATTTTTTGTTCACAGTAGCAGAACTCAGTGCAAATGTACGCAAGATATTTTGGAATCAAGCAGCTAAGACGAAACTTAGTCAAGCGCTTGAAAGTATGCTTATTTATGATGAACAAAAAATCGATGTCATTTACCAATGTTTGACGCAGGTGACACTCGCCTGACAACAGATTCAAAAGGTAGGCGCGTAATTAACTAGTTATATACCTTGATTACTTCGATGCTTGGTAACCCCAAAATGAACGGAAGGGCAAATAAATTATTGAAGTTTTAAAACACGAGTTTATGCCGGCCAAATTGATAAGGGTCTGGCTAACCTCAGGCAAAAGTCCGGCGGATTTGTCTGTATGAATAAGCCAATGATATGGATTGTTCACACACACACATATATATATATATATATATATATATATATATATATATATATATATATATATATATATATATATATATATATATATATATATATATAATATATATATACATACACACATATATTTTTATAAAACTAAAAACTGAGCAGAAGTGAAAGCCAAACGCCTTCCCCACATCCAGACATCACGAAGATGCAGAAGCGTTAAGAACCACTTTTGGCCATTACAAGCTGACCTAGTATCACGCGTTTCAGGCAGACCTTAGAAGAAGAAGAAGAAGAAGAAGAAGAAGAAGAAGAAGAAGAAGAAGAAGAAGAAGAAGAAGAAGAAGAAGAAAAATCGAGCCTTCATGCAAGATTCATACTGAACTACTTACTGCCTCCCTCCCTCCCCCTCCTCCTATCCTAGAGTGGTCGATATTTGGAGGTGGCGGGGGGAGGGGGGGCTTGGCCATGGGTAAGGAGCTGAGGGTGGGAGGGTGCTAGTCGATACGACCTACTAGACATTACTGAGTCAATAATACTACACGTGACATTAAATTACAAAGACTGGCATTGCAGATACTTCTCGCCCTCAAATGTAGGTTAACCTCATTGATTTAACCTCATTGATTTCATTGGAGGATTACGTAAAAATGACTCCACTAAGGATCTGCATTTGCGGTCAAGCTGAATTTTGAAAAGTACAAACATAATTTTTAGGCGAGACGCACAAGATTATTGCATATTACTATGAGGATTTCAAGTAAAAGCTGTTTTGTATACAAGCAGTATGTACATGTTTCTGATGCGGAAAAGATTGTGCATATATGTGTGTATAAAGTAGTATATATATATATATATATATATATATATATATATATATATATATATATATATATATATATATATATATATATATATATATATATATATATATATATATATAATATATATATATATATTTTATATATATATATATATTATATATATATATATATTATATATATATATATATTATATATATATTATATATATATATATATATATATATATATATATATATATCACACTTGAAAATTTAAAAACTGATTGTGCCAAAAAATGAACTAAAAGTAGAAAGGTTTGAACAAACCAGACGTAGGGTGGCTGCAACCTTTTGTGGGTAAGCCCCCTGGCCTATCAAATTCACTAAACTTTATTTTTCTGAACTATGAAATTTGTGTTGAATTTTCATTCTGGAGTCTTGTGTTCCCATAAAGATTTAGGTTTTAATCTTCGATATATTACTATGTAATTCCATAGCCATTCTAGCCGTAACCCAAAGTAGACCTTGAGTTAATTATGACTAAAAACACCTGTCGGTTTGGGAATGAATGAATATGGCAGCATAGTAACAGCTTTTGTTCATCCATTCAAGACATCAGCCTTGAAGATTTGCTACGTGTGCATTAGCCCTTGAAGGAAATACAAAGAACTGAGCCACTGAGATGCACGTACATACATACATACATACACATACATACATGCATACATATGTATATATATATGCACAAATGTGTATATATACGAGTATATACATATATAATTACACATATATATATATATATATATATATATATATATATATATATATATATATATATATATATATATATATATATATATATATATATATATATATATATATATATATATATATATATATATATATATATATATATATATATATATATATATATATATATATATATATATATATATATATATATATTATATAAATTGTAATCCCAACAACTAGAATCTTTCCATTCTTCGTGTATTTATGTATGCGGGAAGCCGCAAGCACTTACCCAGTCGACAAAAAAGGGCATAACATCTTGTAAAACACTGTTGCAACATTCAACAATTCCTTATTTATAAAGATGGATGACTAAAAGCTCTTTTTTTTAAATCCTAACTTAGTTTGAGATTTGAGAAGCAACAAAATTTGACAGAAATATTCTCAGCAAAAAATTGTTTTCGTTTTAACTTACGAAACCTTCACGAACAAGAAGTCAGTCTCCATACCTGAAATAAAGAAGAAAAAACTTATTAGAAAATGCAACATTCATGCGAAGATGCAATGCATTACTACCCCCTAAAACAATTCACCTCGTATTTTAATATTTTTTTATGTTTAACTATTTATTTATAAAATTTTTTATTTATATTTTTTCTTTTCTAATAGCCGAGATCTTATTTCTGTTTTGCCCATTACTTTCTGTTAATTCTTTCCATTGAACGCCATATTCTCTGGAAGCTTGAATTTCAGGTCAATGGCCCCTGTGGTGGGCTTGTTTCATATGAATATGCTTCATCTTGTGAATAATAATAATAATAATAATAATAATAATAATAATAATAATAATAATAATAATAATAATAATAATAATAATAATAATAATTATATTATTATTATTATTTATACACTATAATTTTAAAATTAACTGAAGTATACAGTTAATCTGTCGTTCTGGAATGCTGAGATAAGAAAAAGTAATATCACATACTAAAAAGGGCAATTTACTTAAAATACAAAAAGAGAGCAATATACCTGTGCTTTACATTCACATGACATTGGAAATTTGAGCATAATGACCCTAAGGATATGTAACTGTAATAACCACAAAGCTCTCTTAACTTCTCGGCTTTGTAGTGACAATCGTATCTAAAATTGGGCGAAGAATTAGAGGAGTTACGAAGGCATTGTGGTTATTACAGTTAAATATGTATCTGGTAAAAAGTATAACCAGCGCAGCCTAAGGGTATGCATAAGAAAATAAGACAGAGCAATAAAATGTGAAGCAATACACAATCATAGCACTGTTGGTATAAAATCTACGTGAATCAGCAACTTCCACCTTTATATCTCCAAATTTTCATGAATGTTATTGCAATATGCAACGTCATAAAACTCTTGTAGCGACAAAAGAAAAAAAAACACTAACCACTGACACACTGTATAAGAAATGGAACAACCGGACCGTCATTCACAACCTTGGAAAAGCAAAACTCTTTAAACCTTAAGACACAAACCCCTTTTGTCACCAGAAAAAGACAAGAAAAAAATAAAAGAAAAAGTATAAAACAGCCAAACAAAAACACCAAACACCCAACTGGTCATGAAAAAAAAAAAAAAAAAAAAAAAAAAAAGGAGAATTTGCAATGCAGCTAAAGAAAACCGCTCCACTAGCAATAGCCAATACCGATGTCGATGAACGGCTCGAGACAGCAATGGATTTATAAGCAATGCATAAGCTCATGAATTATTTTGAAGGGGAGCAGTATTCCCTGCTCTTAAGAAACTGAGGTAGTGGATGTATGCACACATGCATAAGCTCATAAGATATTCTGAGAGGGAAGCAGTATTCCATGTTCTAAAGAAACTGGGATAAAGGATTTATACACAACAGCATAAGGATTTGCACATATCAACACAAGGACTTACAGAAAACAGGCCAAGGATTTATACACAACAGCAACAATCTCATCAGATATTTTGAAGGGGAAGAAGTATTCCATGTTCTGAAGAAAATAGGATAAAGGATTTATACATAACAGCATAAAAATTTTTACACAACAGCAATGGAATTATACGCAATAGCATAAGCTCATGAGATATTCTGCAGTGGAAGCAGTATTCCCAGGTCCGAAGAAACTGGGATATACACAGCGACAGTCCACGAAGTGCCAGACACTAAGAAAAAGGCGTGTAAGTAGAGTAAGGTCGTCTGAAGACGTACCATCTGCCCCACCCAGCAACCTCGAAATTTCCCTCTGGAGAACGTCGTTGGTTCTTTTCTCAAATGGCCTCCCATTCTCATCGCAAATTGGTCTGTCTTTAAAATAATAACTGCAGGAGCCAAGCGTCTTCCAGTAATCTTGGAAGGGAAACGACAAGATGCAGAGCATAATAACACGAGTGATGTGTCTTAAATCTCGTGCTAAAAATACCAACACGAGTGTGTAAAATGTCCATTGACTATTTGCAACTAAAACTGCAACTATAAACTATGACAAAATTGACCTACACAAGTTTATACGAGCGTGTAAAATGTCCACTGAATATTTGCAACTAAAATTGCAACTATAAACTGTCAAAATTCATCCACAGAGGATTCATCTATAATTACTCATTCAAGGAAGACTAAACAGTCGCAGCTAATATTCTGCAGTTTATCACTTTTAACCAGACTAAATCATCTGGAATTTAATCAACTAAGGCGTTTGGGCTGTTGAATTTCTGAAGTGATAAAATGCAAGAACCAGGACTTCGTTACCCGCCTAACTGTCAATCGAAGTTATTTGCAATATCGTATTCTAAATTGTCAAAATGTGACAAAAATGGCCCAAGTTGTCCAAAATTGGCTAAACGCCCAGAATTCGGCAGAAGAGCCACAATTACCTTTTTTTATTCTCTTTTTAAGTTTCTTCACAGGATTCAAGACAACTCTAGAACATGAACGAAGTACAGTAATAGGAATGAAAGGGGTTGGAGCTAGGGGTCGAGGAGACTGCAAAGAGCCTCAAGTAATGCCTGCAGTGCACCGCGTGAGGTGCACTGATGGCACTAACCCCCCTACAGGGACTATGTACACTCTCACCATATATCCCTCTTTTACTCGCTCGCGCTAAAAGGATTTGAATACTGCTCTATACAAACTGTTAAGATAGTTCTAATAATACTGCTTAACCAAGCGAAGGATATAATGCGGTATAGTTCATTTGTAAGGAAAATTAAGTTTCCTTATGATTGCAGCATAAAATGTGTCAACAGAAAACGCTTTTTTAATACCAGCCATCCAACTGTATGGCCTTACAAACTCTCAAATATTCTCGAGCCACAAAAATTATACTGGTTTATTCTCAACCTTATTTTATTTCCCCTGACTAATTTACAACATAAGAACAGTTTAAAAAGAAAGTGCATGAACACAGATGATGAAAGATTTTCATTTTTGTATTACTCGAGCACAATGACCCCTACCGTGTCAAACAAATGTATACAATCTGTCCGTTATGCACATGGACACAGTACAGGAAGCAGTTTGCTTACAGTAAAGCAGGTTACTTAAAGCATGAGCTACTGTGAGGGAAGAGAGAGAGAAGAGAGAGAGAGAGAGAGAGAGAGAGAGAGAGAGAGAGAGAGAGCATCAAGAATAACTGCATGAGCTACTGTGAGGAAGAGCTTTTGAGAGAGAGAGAGAGAGAGAGAGAGAGAGAGAGAGAGAGAGAGAGAGAGAGAGAGATAAAGGATAAATAAAGCAACTATCTATAGCAATGCGTACATTAAAAGTGGTAGAACGAAAAAGGGTACGGTAAAGAGAGAGAGAGAGAGAGAGAGAGAGAGAGAGAGAGAGAGAGAGAGAGAGAGAGAGAGAGAGCATCAAGGTTAAATTGTATGAGCTTCTGTGAGGGAGAGATTACTTAAGCAAAGGTAAATCTCCACCTGTGTAGATTTTCTTAACCGACAGCAGCTGTCTCTAAAAGGCTAATGATGCTATTATTTACAAACCCGATACAAACCCATTTATTTATATCAAGGGTATGAACAGTAAGACAAACGTAACAGCCACAATGCCCTCATAATATCTCTTATTCTTTTCACACTTTTTGGATACGCTCGTTACTACAAAGTCTGAGATCCAAATGGAAGAATATGAAGAAATTCTGACGTCCGTAGCAGGGTTCGAATCCTGCTATGGATGTCAAAATTTCTTCATATTTTTTCATCTTGATCTCAGGCTTCCTAATGACGAGCCTATCCAAAAAGTGTGAAGAATTCGAGAAGCGAAGAGGGCAATGTGGTTATTACGTTTGTATACGTATTTGGTAAGTTGTATAAGTATTTGCAAGAAGTGACAATCAGATTCTACATTTTATATATAAATATATATATATATATATATATATATATATATATATATATATATATATTATGTATATATATATAAATATAAGCTGTATATATATATTTGGATATAAATAAAGGTGACAATCAGATTACTATATATATATATATATATATATATATATATATATATTATATATATATATATATATATATATATATATATATATATATATATATATATATATATATATATATATATATATATATATATATATATATATATATATATATATATATACTGTATATCATATAATATAAAATATAATATACATGTATATAAATTCATATATGTATATATATATATATATATAATATTCAATATACATTCTTGTAATATATAATATAACTAATACAAATTGGCCTGTCTGTTCCCCACAGACCATCAACTCTTTTAAGTCATCTCCACAAGCAACGTTTCCCAGAAGTCCTTGACCGCAATGCCTAATAAAACCATACTCTAGTAAAACATTAACTATGGACTACAGAGTACGCGCAAGAGCAAATGGAGTCTTACAAAGTCTTAATCACCTGACTACGCAGAAACAACAACATTGCCTGGAAGAGGAGCCACGAGGTACTGAATATGCAAAAGAAGGCAATCATTCTGAGTGATGTTTCCTCTCTGGAAGTCGGGAGTTCCTTCAAACATATCACACAAGGGTCTGCCAATATTTCACGACGGCTGTTATTATTATTATTATTATTATTATTATTATTATTATTATTATTATTATTATTCAGATGATGAACCCAATTCATATTGCACAAGCCCACCAAAGGGGCAACTGACTTGAAATTCAAGCTTCCAAAGAATTTTATGGTGTTCATTCGAAAGAAATAACAGAGTAACAGAAGGTAATGGGAAACACGAAAAAGGAGATCAGTTATTAGAAAGGCAAATAAATTAAGAAACTAATAAATAAATAGACAAAAATGCAAGTGAATTATTAAAATACAGGGAGAACTGTATTAGGGCAGCAATGCATTGCATCTTCGCTTGAACTTATGAATTCCCATTTGCCCATCTTCAGGGAGGCTGTTCCAAAGACCAACAGTGTGCGGAATTAAGGTCCACAGGAACTTTGGAGAAGTTCGAAATTGTTATTCGGCTCATGGGATGTGGAAAAGGCAGAAGAAGAAGAAGAGCAGCATATCTATTCTATATGGAATCAGCTAACCTCAGAAAGACGTGAGTCTTCTCCCGGCCCCAGTAAAGGCCGTTGGATTGCACAAGGGTGAAGGGAATGACTTGGCAGTGAGGTAACGCGTTAAGGTCTCAAAGGGAAGGAAGAAGAGAGAGGGATGAGGGAGGGGAGAGGGAGGGGAAGATGGGGGGGAAAGGGGCGGTGAAAAAGGCGGAAGATCAGGAGGAGAAAAGGCAACAAGCGAGAGCGACGCCACAAGCATCGGAAATTCTTGAAGCTTGCCTTGTGGTTGGGAACCTCTCTCTCTCTCTCTCTCTCTCTCTCTCTCTCTCTCTCTCTCTCTCTCTCTCTTTCTGACAAAAATATAATGAAGGGCAAAAACAAAAGACATGGTTGTACCAACTGACAAAATTAATGAGAAGAATAAGAGGCACTAATGAACCTATTTGTTCCAATCAGCGAGATACGTCACCTTGGTAAGGGAAGTTATTAGATCTCCATTTCCCGTTTAGCTTGAGAGAACTGAACGTTTCCGACAGTTTTATAATTGATAATCATGTTCCGTTTACACCTGGAAGTTCACGACTGAGAAATGAGCAAAATTTCAAGAAGAGAGAGAGAGAGAGAGAGAGAGAGAGAGAGAGAGAGAGAGAGAGAGAGAGAGAGAGAGAGAATCACTCACCAAACTGCAGGATGAAATTTTACAAACAAGAGAGAGAGAGAGAGAGAGAGAGAGAGAGAGAGAGAGAGAGAATCACTCACCAAACTACAGGAGAAAGAGAAAAGAGAGAAATCACTCACCAAACTTTAGGATGAAATTTTACAAACAAGAGATACTTAAAAGAGAGAGAGAGAGAGAGAGAGAGAGAGAGAGAGAGAGAGAGAGAGAGAGAGAGAGAGAGAATCACGTGGACACAAAAACTGGGATGGAATTTTACAAACAAGAGATACTGAGAAAAAGTCCTTTGAGTTTAGAAGAGAGAGAGAGAGAGAAAGAGAGAGACAAGATTCAATGATCATGTTCATGCAAACTGTAAAAGGATGAAATTTTACAAACAAGAAATATTTGGATCAAGAGACAAAGAGAGAGAGAGAGAGAGAGAGAAAGAGAGAGAGAGAGAGAAGAGAGTACTCACCAAACTGAATGATGAAATTTTACAAATAAGAGAGAGAGAGAGAGAGAGAGAGAGAGAGAGAAAATTAAACAGGTCTCTAAACTGCAAGATGAAATTTTAAAAATGAGAGAAAGAGAGAGAGAGAGAGAGAGAGAGAGAGAGAGAGAGAGAGAGAGAGAGAGAGAGAGAGAATCACTGACATTACGTGAACACAAAACCAGGTGAAGGAATTTGGTCAACAACCTAATTACGTCGAAAAACGTCCTTTGGGTTTAGAAGACGTAAAATTTTACGTACTTAAAAATCCTCAAAGT
>NC_089745.1:38917989-38935489 GCF_040412425.1 Macrobrachium rosenbergii
TTAATCGTGTTAGAGGAATCTGCTTAATGTTTAACACACAAACACATTATATATGTATGTATGTATGTATGTATGTATGTATGTATGTATGTATGTATGTATATGTATGTAAGTATAGACATATATAATATATACATATATACTTATATAATTTATATAAATATACTTGTATAATTTACATAAATATACATATATACATATAAAATATATATACCTTTCCCATACCTGTAAATACCTATTCCTTATACCTTCTTAAACCTTGTATTTTCCCGCACTAACATGACTTTTATTGATGTACATATGCAGACACGGTAAAGTGCTTGAGAGAGAGAGAGAGAGAGAGAGAGAGAGAGAGAGAGAGAGAGAGAGAGAGAGAGTAGGTGGAATTACCAAGTAACAAGTACTTCCTTATCCAAATCTCTTTAATAATGAAGAAGAAGAAGAAGAAGAAGAAGAAGAAGAAGAAGAAGAAGAAGAAGAAGAAGAAGAAGAAGAAGAAACCTTTTTCACTCAGTAAGGCTTCCTAACCTATGCCCAAAAGGTATGCCCTAACAAATGTTTCTGTTTGCCCTCTTTTATCATCCGATCGAAAACACTACACCTTCCTCATTTATTTAATCGAACCAGTCAAGGAAGATAAGAAAGAAAAGAACGAAACTGGACCAAAGATTACAAGAAATGGTGTCTTGTAACCTGTCCTAGAGTGATAATTAGTCTTTTTTTCAGATACCAATTGTCAAAGTCACGAGATCACAATTTCATTATTTCCACAATGAGGCAATGCTATTTCGGCATATTTTCTCTCGTATGTAATTTTTCTTGAAGTCAGTCGCATTATTTGCCGAGACTGTCTGAATCAGTCTGCAATTTCTACTGAAGTCAGTGGCATTATTTGCAGACTTTTTATTTAGACTTTGAATCAGTCTGTGCAATTTCTATTGAAGGCAATGACACTATTTGCAGAGATCGTCTTTTTATTTAGACTGAATCAGTCTATGTAATTTCCACAGAAGTTTATGGTATTATTTGTAGAGACTATCTTTTTATCTAGACTGAATCAGTCTACGAAATTTCCATTGAAATCATTGGCATTATTTATAGACTTATCTTTTTATTTAGGCTTTGAATCAGTGTGCAATTTCCATTTAAATCTATGGCATTATTGGCAGAGACTATCTTTTTATTTAGCCTGAATTAGTGTATGCAATTTTCATTGAACTCAATGGCATTATTTGCAGAGACTGACATTCTATTTAGACTGAATCAAGCTATATATACTTTTCTTTTTCTCGTCAGGTAAGCTTCTCAGGAATAACAAAAGGATAATCTTTTCTTTATTCCTGAGAAGCTTGCCTGAAGAGAAAAGGAAGAAGTAAAGACTGATTTAGAGGCTCAATAAAAAGATAGTCTCTGCAAATAAGGCCACAGACTTCAATACAAATTGCTAAGACTGATTCAAAATCTAAATAAAAAGATAAGTCTGCAAATAATTCCACTGGCTTCAATAAAAAAAAAAGCCAATGTTCAAAATGACAAGTCTGTTTTTATCCATTTACGAAACCTCTTCAATCTTGCGAAATATTAGCACCAAAAAAATATGGAGTGGCTGATGGGAATTAATTCTTGAAAAACATGATGAAAGATAAAACAACCAGCGGTTGTTTCACTTGCCACCAGTTAACTCTAGCTTTCAAAACAATGTCAAGAAAACATGAAAACATTCGTGGCTGTGCCCATAACCTAAAGGAATGGGGAGAGCATTACACGATTTTTTTTTAACACAATGTCCCTTTACAAACAGAAAGGGCATTGTTCGGGTCTATACACACGTGCGACAGAGAGAGAGAATTTATTCTTACGGGTATACGACACCAATATCAGTGGACTGTCCTATACACACACACACACACACACACACACACACACACATACACATACACATACAAACAACATATATATATATATATATATATATATATATATATATATATATATATATATATATATATATATATATATATACACACACATTTATATGAATGTAATTATAATTTCATATAATTACATTATATATATATATATATATATATATATATATATATATATATATATATATATACATATACATATTAACAATAAAAGATATAAAAGTAAAATGTTTACCTAAATCACAAGCCAGATTAAATAACGATTTTTAATTTTATGACAAAAAAATGCATTAAAAGCAGCGGCAACCAATTATACAAAAATTCCATTTTGCATTCTACATTATGTTGGGTTGATATGGTTTTCCTACCAACCATCTTTATCAATCCTTCTCTTCTCCCGTTCTACCAGATTAAAAGCATCTTATTTTTAAAGCAGCATACATAGAGATTAAAAAAAAATCTTATTCTTGAGGCAGCATATGAGATAAAAAAAAAAACATATTTTTGAAGCTGCATATACAGATATAAGGTTAAGGCCAAACAGTCTTTCTTTTTCTTTCTGTTTTTCTTTCTCAGCCATTCTACAGAATTCGATCACAATAGCTTTTCTCAAATCCCCTCAAGCAACAGGCACACCGTATCACCGAGAGATGGTGTGATGGACGTGACCCAGCATTATGCTGCTAAAACTTTATGCCCCTAAATCTTGGTACCACATATTCCCGAGAGGCCATGCCCTTAACGCTCAGGGGTGGAGGAGGCAAAGCAACATAACCCTATTTTCGAACTTTGGCAAAATAAAAAAAAAATAAAAAAAAAAAAAAAATAAATGCCCTCTGAGGACATCTGAAAACAATTGCAATTGTTTTTGCAACTGTCTCGTCGGCTGCATATGGCAAGAATAGTCTATGATTTGAAGCAGAAAATGGACATGCATTGAAATTAATATGACAAAAACACGCAATATTATAGTTTTCTTTTAAACTCCCTAGTAGCAATAATTTCAACTAAGATTTGAAAGAACAGTCTAAAGATTTGATGCAGAAATGGACATGCAATGAAATTAATATGACAAATAAACACAAGACAATGTTTCTCTCTAAAACTCCAAATAAAACACAAGACATTATATTTCTCTCTCCAACTCCAAAGTAGAAATAATTTCAGCTACGCATCCTTTTCCGAATGTAATTCGTTCCCGATAGGCGGCGTATATAACAATGTAATTCTCACATACCAAAACTACACAATTTTTCTCGGTAACAAAACCTGTGAGCTAAGATACAACAGAGTCCAACTTCAAAAATTTGTACAACCAATGAAGTATCTATCAGAGAGATCCTTTTGATAACAGGAGCAATACGAAACGACAGACAACACTCAAGCGCTGACGTGGGTTATAAGTATAAGATGTCACCCAATTTATATTGACCTCAAACAGATGAAGTTTTGACATGGCCAAGGGATTATGGAAATCTGATATTCCTATAATTCAATAATTTCAAAATCAGATTTAATCAATAAAATCCAACGATATTTAAAAACTGTTGCATAATACAAAATTGAACAAAGTTTCAAGCAACAAAGACTCAGTGCGTAATAAAAACATATTTAATAAACGGACTAAAAAACGCATATTTCCTAAATTAACCCAATAAGAAATACTTTTGCAGCATGCCTTATTTTTCTCAATATGTTCTTGCGGACCAACAGCTTATCTATATATATCCATAATTGTATACCCGAACTCTGTTGAAGGCTGAAAATAAGCGTTATTAGTTTAATTTAAATTGAAATTTTACACTTAAAAGTCATATTTTCTGTTGTAGGGGTATGTGCTATCTATAAAATTGATTTAAAAGCAAAAGCTTACTACAATAGCAACCTGATGTTAAACATCGAGAGATAAATTAACTCGATTCTTGAAGTATGTATATATATATATATATATATATATATATATATATATATATATATATATATATATATATATATATATATATATAGAGAGAGAGAGAGAGAGAGAGAGAGAGAGAGAGAGAGAGAGAGAGAGACTAATATCTTAAGAATGATTACGCTAAAGTGAATGATTTCCTCATCGAGCACCTCATTTGTCTCTCTCTCTCTCTCTCTCTCTCTCTCTCTCTCTCTCTCTCTCTCTCTTCTAACTTTGCTGCGACCCACAACAGTCGACTAGCAATTACTGACATGGTTTGCTGCTTAGGTCCACATGCATATATAACAGAGAGAGAGAGAGAGAGAGAGAGGGTAAACTGATAATAACCAAGTAGTCAGCCATATTTGTCTCTGAGAACACGTTTCATGTGCAAACACCAGGCTGTCTGTTTTGCAAGCAAGACTTCTGTTTTCAATTCACAGCCAGTTTGCCTGCGTTATTGAAAGCAATATCTGGTATACATTTTGACTGGATACGTTTCAAAACACGCTCATACTTGCAAACATTTTCGTGGATACAAACAACATTTTACGCTACCAGGCACTCAATCATTATTATTATTATTATTATTATTATTCAGAAGAACCCTATGCATACGGAAAAAAACCACCAAGGGGGTGGCACGGACCTGAAATTCAAGCTTTTAAAGAATATGGTGTTTGTTTGAAAGGAGTGCAGAAGGTAATGGGACATACAGAAAAAAAGTAAGTATAGCTTAGTTTTACCAGACCACTGAGCTGATTAACAGCTCTCCTAGGGCTGGCCCGAAGGATTAGACTTATTTTACGTGGCTAAGAACCAATTGGTTACTTAGCAACGGGACCTACAGCTTACTGTGGAATCCGAACCACATTATAGCGAGAAATTAATTTCTATCACCAGAAATAAATTCCTCTAACTCTTCATCAGCCGGCGGCGGGAATCGAACTCCGTCCCATCGAATGACGGTCTGAAGCTCAACCAACTCGGCCAACAAAGGGCTTAGGGACATACAGAAACAGATCACTTATTATAAAATAAAAATAAAATTAATAAATAGGTAATGTAAGTAAATTATTAAAATAGGAGAATTGTTTTAGTGTAGCAATGTATTTCATTTCCGATTGAACTTCTCAAGTTCAGCTTGCACGACATCCTCTGGGAGGATGTTCCACAGTCCAATGGTGTGAGGAATGAAGTATCCCTGGAACAGAGTTCTACAGCGAGGTAAATCTACTGCATGTTGGTGCTTCTGTTCAGCAAATCTGGTCGCTCTCGGCAGAAAAAGGGGATCAGGGATCAATTGTGAATGTGGAAGATCTCTATAAAAAAAAAAACTAATGAAAAAGTGACAAACAAGAGACCATCCGTCGATGGTCCAAGTCATAACTGGTAATGTTAGGAAACAGAAACCTGCCACCAAGAACCACTATCTAAAAGGGATAAATCTCTGGCAGAAGCAGACATCCACACCGGAGAACAGTATTCTAGTAAAGGAAGCACAAATGACCTAAAACAGGTTGCACTGATTCCATCACTGAATGTGAATTGTGGCGAGCTACTTTCATTTAAGCTGGTTGGTGATGGCACGCGATCAAATAAAAACGGAGGAAAACTAAAAACTGAAAAAGCTGACAAAGCTTAAAAAGTTCGCAGAGTAATCAAAACCAAAATTCACTTTTCACTATTCTTCGTCGTTAAACTTAGCAGTCACCATGGTCGAGTGGTCAAGAGCCTAGCCTCAACCAGCTTTTGTTTCGAGCACGGCCTTGTCTGGAGACAAATTCCGGGAGGGGATGACGATTTAGGCCAGTTTTCTGAAAAATCTAAAGGAGCCCTTGTTGGCCTCAACTGTGAATCTGGCACCTGGTACCTTTCGGATCGCAGCCATGGGCTAGAATTGTGCTTAGGCATTTCCTCTATGCCACTAACATACATACTGTACATATAAAATAGTATATATATATATATATATATATATATATATATATATATATATATATATATATATATATATATATATACTGTATACACAATAAATATATATATATATATATATATATATATATATATATATATATATATATATATATATATATATATATATATATATATATATATATATATATATATATATATATACGTGTATGTGTGTGTGTTGCTGGGAAGTATATGTCGCCCACAGCTGCATCACTAACTCGGGTGATGGCAGCACTTGCATGAGCTGTTTTGCCGTTAATTTTTTCCCAACGGAAACTTATAATACTCTTACCTCAGCACTTTCGTTTGATCTCCCACCAACAGAGAACTATAGTTTCGCTCTCTATACACACGCGAGTGTCCGCGTAATTTATATAATCATATAAATAAAATCGGTATTTTTTCGTTAATCATCAAACTTTAACATCACACCGAACAGGAACCTGAAACTTTTAGGTCATCTGACTTTGATATTATCAGCACTGCTAACGTTTTCAGAACAAACGTATGATGAGGAGGAAATACGGTATAGACTTCAAAAGCCCCGTTAAAGGATATCTTAAAGAGAGAGAGAGAGAGAGAGAGAGAGAGAGAGAGAGACTCCACACGACGCCTAATGGCGTTATAGTAATTGCGTAGTAGCATTCGTAAAAATATGTGCGCATATGATCGACCTTCATCGCTGAGCCAATACTGTGCCCTAAGCCTGCACGTAAATAAAAAATGTTTAATCTGACACAGGCATCTTGGAGAGATGACGAACTACGCAAAATAAACTATAAAAAATATTATTCAAGAAGGATAAACCCCGCCCCGCCCCCTCAGGGTGAACTCCACCCAGGGTCTGAATTCAGCTGACAACAGCGAAAATTGCTACTTGGAGGGAAATGAGCATCGACTTCGGAGAAATCTCCAATCCACACACACACACATACAAACACACATGTAGTCCTCACAGAAAAAAAATCTTGCCTTCGAGGTATAACATTCCTTACCAAGTGCCAAAGGCAGCGTGAGCCAGAAAAGGTGGTTTTGGAAGTGTGAAAAGGTGGTTTTGAAGCTGAAGCTGAAACTGAAAAGGTGGTCTCGGAACTGAAAAGATGGTTTGAAACTGAAAAGAAGGTTTGAAACTGAAAAGGGGTTTCGAAACTCAAACGAAAAGTGGTTTGAAACTGAAAAGGAGGTTTGAAACTGAAAACGTGATTTGAAACTGAAAACGGAGTTTTGAAACTGAAAAGGTGGTTTGAAACTGAAAGGGTGGTTTGAAACTGGAACCACCTCCTGGAAAGGAAGTGTGTTTGTGTGTTTCAGATGAAAAGGAGAATTTTACGGCTTACGAGATTTGGTCGAAAAATTAATCATCATAATAATGACGTATCCATCTCATTATTTTCGATTAGCCTACCAGATGTCATGACTGACATTCACAAATAACAAAAACGCAAGCATATCGCCAGCATCTACAAAGCCCAACCTAACTTCAAAAAGTACTCCAAGAATAGAGCAGAATATTTAATCAGGCCAAAGGCCAAGCGCTGGGACCTATGAGGTCATTCAGCGCTCAAAAGGAAATTGGGAGTACAGGTTTGAATGGTGTAATGGGAGGAAAACCTCGCAGCTGCACTAAAAAAAAAAAAATTTAGAAGAGGGTGGAAAGTCAGATGGAAGAAAGAGGATATGAACAGAGGTACAATAAAAGGAATGGAAGGGGTTGCAGATAGGGGCCACGGGGACGCTGCAAAGAACCTTAAGTAATGCCTACAGTGCACCGCGTGAGGTGCACTGATGGCACTAACCCCCTACGGAGAGACAAGAGATCTGAGCTAATTATTAAATCTACGTGTACTGACAGATACGGTAAAATGAAAAATAAAGCGGGAGTATTTCTTGCTGATCTTGACGCGCACATATCTCGGCCTTCGTCTTGGGGAATCTTCCTCCCTTTCGACCCAGGGGCAATGTCGTGGTCGAGTCATTTCGAGTATTCCTTGCCAAGTCGAGTACTGACACAGTTTCTCTCTCGGTGCTATAGTTACAGCGTAATAGGTTCGAACATAGGTACAAAAGCGGTAATAAGTCGGTCGAAAACCGTGGTGTGTTTACTAGTTCAATGGAAAACACACGACACACAATATATATATATATATATATATATATATATATATATATATATATAGAGAGAGAGAGAGAGAGAGAGAGAGAGAGAGAGAGAGAGAGAGAGAGAGAGAGACAAGATCCGACATGTTGATACCCCTACTAACAATTCAGTCTTTCTAGCACACTGAATCCGCATTAGAAATTTTTAATATCTGACCCTCAAATTTTATCTAAAAGCACTAAACATAATCCCAAATTTGAAAATATTCTTAGTCCCAATTCTGAAGAGCAAAAGTCACGCAGATTTTACAAAATGAAGCAAAACTTTCCATCAGTGAACTGAAATACCCACTCACATGCCCGTGTAGGCATGATGCAACCAACAATAGCTCAGGTGTATACAGCACAGAAAGAATATTAAACTTAATAATCAATAATATAGCCAAGGCCTGGTACAGCATTTAATTTTGCAAGATTTCGAGGTACAGCACATAACCTCCCCATCTGGCTGAAATCATTAATACATGAAAATCGTTGAAAGATACAGTAAACTGGGTTGTCTTATCAAAACTACACCAATATAGGTAAGACAGATAAAAAGATACAAAAACTAGGCTCCTGTCTACTTTTTATTTCTTTTATCCATTCCGGTAAGATTTAGCAATTATTAGGACACGTTATCCTGGCAATCATTTCAGGTAAAAAAAATTTGTTACAGCACAGCACGAATATTAGCTTTATGACATACATAACATTACCAAGACAAGGTAGAGCATTTAATTTTACAAGCTTTCGAGGTACACAACCTCATAATCGGGCTGGCATTATTGACAAAACACGAAAATCGTTGAAAAATATTGTTAAATGAAATGTCTTACCAAAACTTACCAAATTGAGTAATATAAAGTAATCAGAATACAGAGTTTAGGCCAAAGGCCAAGCGCTGGGACCCATGAGGTCATTCAGCACTGAAACGGAAATTGACAGTAAAAAGGTCTGAAAGGTCTAACAGGAAGAAAACCTCCACTTGCACTATGAATCAATTGTTAGGAAAGTGTGGCGAGATGGAAAATAAAGAATATGAAAGGAGGAGGTACAGTAAAAGGAACGAAACGGGTTGCAGCTAGGGGTCGAATGGACGCTGCAAAGAGCCTTAAGTAATGCCTAAGTGCACCCTTATAGAAAGATTGATCTTGAGTAAATCAATAAACTTGATTAGCGCCCATGGCGATGAGAAATTAATACCGGCAGCACAGAAGGACTTTATTCTGACGGTCGAGAGGACACTGGCTTAATCTGGTCTCCTACTGGAAGCGTTGAAAAATGAATAGCGTAACAGTGCCATTATCCACAAAACCTTTTCTCTCTCTCTCTCTCTCTCTCTCTCTCTCTCTCTCTCTCTCTCTCTCTCTCTCTCTCTCTTTCCATGCCCTTTGTATCTTTCCCTACCGGTTTTTTAACAGCTTTTAACCAGAAACATCCTTTTATTGTTTGTAAATGGACAAGGTCAACAAACTGTAAAAACTGTTTTACATCAATTTTTCATATAAAATATATATATATATATATATATATATATATATATATATATATATATATATATATATATATATATATATATATATAGTTATATATAATATACATATATATATATACATATAATATACATATATAGATACAATATACATATACAGATATAATATATAATTATATATATATATTATATATATACTTATAGATATTATATACATAAATGTATACACATATAATACATACATTATATATATATGTATCACAAACATACTGTAAATGCATCTGCATGCGTTACATAATCAAATAAACCGCAGGAGGTAGCGACACGGTAACCAGCTTCGTCATCTAACCATTAACCGAAATTATAACAACAATAGCGCACGCGATCCCATAACGAGTCGCTGTGTACCTTCCACAGTCTGCATAGTGGTAATTGAAGCAACAATACGAATGACGTCATACCTACGCTGTTACAGCAGTAGCTGCTAATAAATTAAAAATGAGTGATTCAAAATGTCAGGCCTAAATATGCTTTCGTCAATATTATTATTATTATTATTATTATTATTATTATTTTTATTATTACTATTATTATTACGAATTATAGAAGACGAACCCTATTCATATGGTAGAAGCCGACCAGGGGCCATTGACTTGAAATTCGAGCGTTCACAGAATATGGCATTCATTAGAAAGAAGCAACAAGAAGGTAACGGGAAACACAAAAAGAAGAGATCACTTATTAAAATAGAAAAAAATAAATTCACAAATTAATAAATAAAAAGATAAAAATATATGTAAATGATTAAAATAAAAGAATTGTTTTAGGGTAGTAATGCATTGCATCTTCGCTTGAACTTTTGAAGTTTGGGACCTACGAAAGGAATTTTCCCCACCCGTTCTCTCTTTCAGTCTCATGTCTAACTCTAACCTATATTAACCAAAGTAATTTTCATATTTTTATAGAGATATTTTCAGTCTAGCATAGGCGTGGACGGCGTACCTCAAATCATGACCTGCCCCGATGTGAAAGTCATCGTCCTCAGGTCGAACATCAAAAACCTTTCCCCAGGAACCCTGCTATTTTGGTGGAAAGATTACACACACACAGCTAAATAAAGTGAACAGGACTGTACGCGCCTGCGTTAACTTACAGTCCACACAGCTGAAACAATACCTAACTAGCAGCTCAGGAATGCATAACGTAAGAATGTGGTTAGGATGAAGATCTTGGTGTCACAAAGGCACAACTGCATGACATAGATCTTTCCCAAAGATACAGATCTTATGCTGCAAAGGTACGTTATGATGGCATTACGCATAGCCTATATAAGTATATACTCGTATGTATGAATGTATGTATGATTATATTCACACTATAAAAAGTTTTTTATATGCAAAACATCACAGGGAAGAGAAAGAAAACCGTTGTAATTCCTTTAAGTCCTAAGCCATCTTCTGGAAGTAGACCTTTTTATATGCAGTTACAAATGCAAAATTCTGAAAGGCAATCTTTGAAAACTGGGATACTTTCCTTTGAATGAAACCAAAGTTCCTTCTTGAACCGAAGATGGATTAGCAATAAAACCAACACTGGTCAGGATTTACAAACCTCTTTCCTTTCTTCCCTGTTGATTATATATGTCTATGTGTATGTGTGTGTGTGTGTGTGTGTAACAATCACGAAAATATGGAACGTGATGAATATATATATAAAAACAAAATCCATGAAGGAAAGAGAAACAATGGAGTGCTGCAAGGACTTTCGACTTATAGTCCTTTACTTTGTCTGCTAAGTAAAGGACTATAAGTCGAAAGACCTTGCAGCACTCATTGTTCTTTTTTCCTTCGTGGAGTTTGTCTTTATATATATATATATATATATATATATATATATATATATATATATATATATATATATATATATATATATATATATATATATATATATATATATATATATATATATATATATATATATATATATATATATATTATTGTGTGTGCATACTCTTGAATAATTGCAAGAACCTCAGTCAAATTCTCAAAAAAGCAAACAGCACATTGTTATTTTCGTCCTTTTTTCCTTTGAAGTGTGTGCTTATTCAATATATATTATTTAATCAGCTTTCAAACACAGCACTAGAGTAAAGGTATTCCAACATAATTCTTCAACAACCTCCGAAAGAGAGAGAGAGAGAGAGAGAGAGAGAGAGAGAGAGAGAGAGAGAGAGAGAGAGAGAGTGCCTAATCTTAATTTTTAACAACCTCAGAGAGAGAGAGAGAGAGAGAGAGAGAGAGAGAGAGAGAGAGAGAGAGAGAGAGAGAGAGAGAGAGAGAGAGAGCCTAAACTTAATTTTTAACAACCTTAAAAACAGAGAGAGAGAGAGAGAGAGAGCCTAAACAATTTTTAACAACCTTTAAAAAGAGAGAGAGAGAGAGAGAGAGAGAGAGAGAGAGAGAGAGACATTAGTGTACATGATACAATGAAGGGCATCTTCAATTAAAATTACGTAGCAAATCATCCCTCAAGTGGCGACCTGTGGAACTAACTTTTAATCTTATTAAATAAATGCTACTTTAATGAAGGTAAATAAGTGAAACATCTACGTACTGTGATAAAATTCTACTATACATGCACAAAGAATTTATTCAGAGTTTGTTTACAAACAGGACTGTAGAATTATAGAGCCAATAAATTCACAAGTCTTATTTATGCATGAGAACATTTTGAAAAATCTCATAAAAAATCTCATTTATCTTTACGATATATTAAACGTTCCACATGCCTATGATAGATGAAGACCTACATATATTAAAAGGACATTTACATATATATATATACATATACATATATATATATATATATATATAATATATAATTACATATATACATATACATACATATGTATAACTGAATCACGAAAATATGCAACGTGATGAATATATAGATAAGGCAATGCCACGAAGGAAATTATGATAGGCCTTTCGATATGTCCTTTAACTGCTAATCACGCAACTTCGTTGTTTCACTTTCTTCAATATATATATATATATATATATATATATATATATATATATATATATATATATATATATATATATATATATATATATATATAATGACTATTTATCACATCACCGTGATTCATATACAATCAGAAAGGCCGTCCTTTTATCCAATTCGAGAAGTAATATATTTTCTGTTCCGAAGGAATTTTTAGTTGACTTACAAGTCACCGTCCCGTGGGTCGAAAACCAGCGACGGACGAGGAATCAGGACTACTGGTGACACACTAACCAGTGGCCTGGTTAGTGTGTCAAATGTCCTAGCATCAACTAAAAATTCCTTGTTTCATATATTACTTCCTGAATTGATATTAAAGAGACGTTTATTCTTTCTGATATATATATATATATATATATATATATATATATATATATATATATATATATATATATATATATATATATATATATATACTTATATATATATATATATATATATATATATATATATATATATATATATATATATATATATATATATACGTATATATATTTATATATATATATATATATATATATATATATATATATATGTATATTTATGTATGTATTATGTATATATAATGTATATATATATACATGAGCAAATACATCCCTGCCCACGACATGAGTGTGTCTGTGTGTGTGTTTCACATTCCCATCAAATATACACTAATGAAATATTTCCACGAGCGGCCCCCCGAAAGCAGACACTTGCATAAATGCAGTGTATGACGAAACCCGTTACGAAAGAAGACTCGGAGCCTTTAGTATTCTGTCTCACGAGTAATGGTGCTTGGATACTAAATCATTTTAAAAGGCTGGCCTTCGCAACGGTAATCAAGCGACTAATTTTTCATGTGAAAGCTTTTAATATATTTTAGAAAATCTTGGGAAACTTGAGGCAAAGACTCTGATTACAGTCACACGTTTTTTGGTTCTATGATGTAGCCTTCGAAAACAGCAATGATGACACCTATAATTATTATTATGTATATATATATACTATATATATATATATATATATATATACAATATAATTATATATAAATATATATATATATATATATATATGACATACATAAATATATATATATATATATATATATATATATATATAATATTAAATTATGTATATATATACATATAGTTATCTTTGTTGTTTTCAAGGCTACATCATAGATCCCAAAATCGTGTGACTGTGATCAAACCAGGTCGTTTGTGGATTTTCTGGAACAAGTTTGAGGTCAATAGCGGGGTCAATGTTTCACTTTAAGAACAGTCTCAGCCCCTTTTGTCTTCGAATGTTGTATACAAGTATAGGTGCCCAGGATGTGATCGTGGGACCTATGTTGGATGCACGAGGAGGCTGATGATGGTTAGCACTGAAGCACATACAGGGCTTAGTTTTAGAACTGCAGTAGGCTGTCTAACACTGAACATTCCGACATAAGAAATCACTCCAAAATATGTAAACCTACAGAGAATATATAGACTTAAAAGTTACTGGAAGAGTTAACGATGAAATTGACCTGAACATTTTAAGATCTATTTTAATAATAAAAAAAGACAGTTCCAACTCTAAATACCCAGTTGTCATCTACGCAATTTGCTGTTTTACAGACATGTTGTCATTGTCTTTTGAAAAGTTTTCTTTCAGTCTCCTCACTTCCACTGTTCGAGTGGGTTCTTGTGTGTAATTGTATGTTGGACCTTTTTTCCTATTTATCTTTTATCTCATACTTTTTATAGATTGTCTGTGTTTTATTTTTACATATGAGTGTTTTTAAATGTAAAGTTAAACTATTATAGTGTCTAAAATTGTTTCAGCCTTGAAAATGCGACTGGAAAGTACGTCGGCCAAACTGTTTTATGTACAAGATGCCCGTCCCTTCGCTTCACCTTGTGTGCTAAAGAGCAACGGCTCCTTCTCTGACATATATGTATGTGTATATTATACATACATATATATATATATATATATATATATATATATATATATATATATATATATATATATATATATATATATATATATATATATATATATATATACACAGACAAATATACATAAATAATATATATATATATATGTGTATATATATGTATATATATATATATATATATATATATATATATATATATATATATATATATATATATATATATAAATTTATCTTCAAATGCCATCTCACCTCCGAGATTCCACACGCGATTCCAGCCCATTCCAGCCAGTTCGCATGAGAAATCCTGGAATCGATAGCAAAGGACGAAGACGAAAACCCAGTAAAGGGAAAACGTGTCGAAGATAAAAAAAAAAAAAATAAAAAAAGAAAGACTGGTGGTAAGCGAAAGAGATGAAACCTGTAGGAGAGTGACCTCAGAGTGACCTCTAAGGGAAAATGGTAAGAGGAGGCCAGAATGACCTCCAAGAGGTAAAGGGAAGGAAGGAAGAGGAGTCCTTCTGAGGTCACGAGGAACACGGGTCATTGTAGGTCAAAGGTGTTTGATTGGTTGGATAATTGAGTAAGTCAAGTGGTGTTTACTGATTTTTTTTCTTCAGCTTAAAGATTGTTGCTGAGGGTGTTTACCACTTGCCTGCGAAACTCTCTCTCTCTCGCTCTCTCTTTGGCGATGCAAAGGTTGCTTGGCGAGAATTACAACAATGAACTCTCTCTCTCTCTCTCTCTCATCGCATGCATGAAGTGCTTGGATAAAAGGGATGGTCAGTATGACATGTAATGAGGAAACAGTAGCTCTCTCTCTCTCTCTCTCTCTCTCTCTCTGAGATACAAAGGTCCGGGGCGCAAATTCCTGGGATGTATGCTAGTATTGCACCAGCCCCGGTTTGTTTGCCATGCCCCTAGGTTAAGTTAGGTTAGGTTGGTTTAGGTAAGATTCACTTCTTTCTCGTAATTTGTGTGTGGGAAACATATGAGATTGTTTTCAAGAAAATTCTATGGTTAGTTTTTAAGATAATGCGTCCCGCTTTTTTCAGGGAAAGGTCCCGGTACTTGGTTACATCTCGGGAAAATGCGTTCGGGGCGAGAATTATGATGATGAACATTCTCTCTTTCTCTCTCTCTCTCTCTCTCTCTCTCTAGGCGAAGCAAAGGTCTGTGTTGGCAACTACTACGATGAACATTACTCTCGCCTTAAATTCAGATAAAAAAATAAAGGTAATATATCCAAGGATTCCAGTGGGCTTTATCATGACAGGTCAAAATTCCTACTCATTCGGAATACTCGGGTGTGACATTGGTCTACTGAGGTGAACATGCTTTATAAGGTATCATATGAATCTACCTCGAGTGACGTTCTAAATCAAGATATTCCAGAACTGGAAATGGATACACTAACATTTAAATCTTCTGAATATTCCTTAATCTAATATAACATCCGTTTTGGAATGTTCTTCTAGACTAAGATATTACAGAACTAGGAATGGATACACTAACATTTAAATCCGCCTGAATATTCCTTAATTTAAAATAGCATTTGTTTTGGAATGTTCTTCTAGATCAAGATGTTCCATAACAGAAAATGTTATGTAAACAATGCACTTAGATTCAAGAGTGACCAAATAATACTCTCTCTCTCTCTCTCTCTCTCTCTCTCTCTCTCTCTCTCTCTCTCTCTCTCTCTCTCTCTCTCAGGCTGTTTAAGAATAAGTTGAAGTACTCTCTCTCTCTCTCTCTCTCTCTCTCTCTCTCTCTCTCTCTCTCTCTCTCTCTCATAACCCAGAAGGCGAGAAAACCTCGCTCACCGCAAGTATTACTTAGATTCCACTCTTCTTTTTGTCCACGAAAGATACTTTTACTGTAACCCCCACTCACTCCACCGTGACGTGGGAGGAGAGGGGGGGAGGAGTTCTTCCCATACAGCAAATAGATCGTCAACTTTTACGTCGACGAAGAAAAGAGAAACGTCGGATGGATGCGTCACTGAACCTCTATCACGTGACCTCGGTTAAAAGTACGGCTCCGGAACTGCATATAAAAAGGTTTCTGTGTTTTGCTCAACAATATCAGCTTTACAGAGGCGCCAGGTTCAAAAGTTGCTATTGGTTAATAATCCAGTACAAAGGAAGTTCAAAAGCGTACATTTGTACATAAGTACTGTACTACTGAGAAATTAATTCCAACTATCATTATTTACTGTTAAGCAGAATGGCAGTATCAGTGGAACTGATTTTATACAAGACTTTTCAATTCTTGTAGAAAATCAGTTCCACTGATGCTGCCATTCTTTTTAACATACGCTTAAAAAATGGTCTACTCCTTTATTATTATTATTATTCAGACGGTAATCCCCTATTCATATGGAACAAGCCCACAAAGGCCACTGACTTGAAACTCAAGCTTCCAAAGAATATAGTGCTCCTTTGAAAAAAATTACAGAAAATATGAAATACAGAAAGCAGAGAAACCTAACATAAGAACAAGAATTCTCAAAATTTTGAGAATTTATAATATACAACAGCAGTCGATAGTAACTTATACCTCGCTTGACAGCCGGATGGTCAACAAGGCGTGGTTCGAATCCCGGCCAGCGAAAACCAGCAATAAACGAGTAATTGCATGCGTGAAACCAAAGCCGATCTAAAATTACATAAATACTTAAATTACATAATTTAATTACACGATTGATACAACCACCTAACGTCAATCTTGGGAAAACGAGAGAATCATTATAATCTCGAGTGGCATCACTAACCAACCCTTTAGTCAGCCGTGACGTCACGCGGTTATGTTTACGCCCCCAAACTTATTAATGACTACCTACCTCCAAGAAGTAACCTACAAAGGGGATACCAACAATGTAATTGTCAACAACTGGGGGGAGGTGGGAGGGGAGAGAGGGAAACTCTACCGTAATTTCTATGACCTTCAAGTGCCTTTCATGTGTTATCATAACTTGTGGTTGTATCCACCATATGGATACATTGCAGCCCTTTTGTCGGTCACATTGTCCATTT
>NC_089745.1:38940489-38957989 GCF_040412425.1 Macrobrachium rosenbergii
AAAGTTACAAGGTAAAATAATCGCAGCGACTGTGAACACTGGCATTAGAGAGAAGCGAAAGTTTCCGGGAACTTAACGAATCAAACTATGCTAATTCCACTACATGTGCCTTATGAGATTCACGTATATTTCCAGGAACGCCTTACATTCCATTCAAATGCTTAGGCCTACGGCCTTTAAGATCACTTACATAAGGCCCTTCCCACGACGTGAACCAGGTCCGAGAATTTGATATTTGACATGGAAATATTTCTGAATTTTTTAAACTCTGGTTAAATGTGCAACAAAGCAACTGGTGCTCTCTTGCACCAAATAATCGCCACATCGCTGTTATAAGTCTAAGGTAAACTTAAGGGATTGAGAAATGTAGTCTATGCTATTTGGCGTCCATATTCTCGCGGGTTCCATTAACTTGAAACTCAAATTACCACCACTGACATCCATTACCGTTGAAAACTCAAAATATCTCAAAAATAGAGAGACCGCAGCGTATGTGATCAATCACATCAAATGGAAAACGTGATCGGTAAAAATGTTGTTGACATTTATACAACTACCAGTATTCACTAAAGGTGGTTAGATGAAGCATAATTCTATCTATTACAGTATGATAGCGTTCGAGTTCGTGCTATGAAAAATCAAGGATGACATTTGGAACAAACTGAACTTTTCTTCCATGGCGAAATTTAATTCCCATAGATCTATAGATAGATAGATAGATATCTAGATAGAAAGATAGATTTACTGACCACAAAATTACCGTACTTCCATAATTACCAAAGGTTCAAAATTGCAATTTTTTCATATCTGACAAAAGAATTTTTTTGTCCCATTAATGGTAAAACTTCCATATAAAAAAAACCTTTGTAAAAGCTGGTTATATAAATCCTATCCTGTTGAGCTGAATCAATACTATCCCGTTGAGCTGGATAAGTCCTACACTCGTAAGTTGAATCTTTACTATGCTGCCGAGCTGGATAAATCCTACCCTGCGTAAGTTGAATCTATACTATCCTGCTGAGTTGGATAAATCCTACCCTGGTAAGTTGAATCTGTTCTATCCTGCTGAGTTGGATAAATCCTATCCTGTTGAGTTGAATAGTATCCTGCTGGGTTGGATAAAATCCTACCCTGGTAAGCTGAATCTATACTATCCTGCTGAGTTGGATAAATCCTATCCTGTTGAGTTGAATAGTATCCTGCTGGGTTGGATAAAATCCTACCCTGGTAAGTTGAATCTATACTATCCTGCTGAGTTGGATAAATACTACCCTGTTAAGTTGAATCTATACTATCCTGCTGAGCTGGATAAATGCTACCCTGGCAAGTTGATCTATACTATCCTGTCGAGTTGGATAAATCCTAACCTGTTGAGTTGAATTAATACTATCTTGTTTAACTGGATAAATGCCTGGAGGTGCACTGGCGGCACTAACCGCCCTACGAGGAACTACTGTTTGGAGAAAGGTAATTCCAATAAAATCCTAAATTCCTCTGTCTTCATAAATAGTCTTAAGCTAAAAAGTCAGTGAGAAGAGAGAGAGAGAGAGAGAGAGAGAGAGAGAGAGAGAGAGAGAGAGAGAGAGAGAGAGAGAGAGAGAGAGATTCGTAAATAAACAATGAGAAAGTTGTAGTAGTTCAGGAACAAACAGCTGATAGCTACAAATAAGAAAAATAAATAAATAAACTGGGGACAGTAGAAGACGCCAGCATTCCGATGATACATTAGTGGGAATGAACCATGGAATGAACGCTCGCTAACGCGAGCAAGTTACGTCATCACTGAAAGAATGCGACACCGTGGAGAAAAGATAATTCTTTTTTGGGGAGGCGGAAATGGGAGAAAGCTCCACTGGCATAACTGGTTTAGTGTAAAACATTATATTCTTCTTCTTCTCATTCATAATTTATCTAATTCTTCCTCCTCCTCACAGTGGCATAATGGAAATGAAATGAGAATTATCAAATCATTCCATCTTCTCATTCGAAATTTATCTAATTCTTTTTCCTTTTCATAGCGGCACGATGGAAATGAAATGGGAATTAAGAAATTATGAAACCATTTCATCTGGAGGTTCTACGAAGAGCGACTAGGACTGATGTCGTAACAGTTTCTGACTGACACGAGATACACGTCGTTTGACAGTCTTAATCCTTAACTCAGCCGAACTCAGATTTTAAAAATTCAGTATTATTATTATTATTATTATTATTATTATTATTATTATTATTATTATTATTATTATTATTATTCAGCAGATGAAACCTGTTCATATGGAACAAGCCCACAGGGGCCACTGACTTGAAATTCAAGCTTCCACAAAATATGGTGTTCATTAGGAAGAAGCAAGAAGTAAAGGGAAATACAGAAAGAGATACCTCTTATGAAAAAAGAAAAAATAAATTAATAAATAGATTAAAATGTATTAAAATGCAAGAAGAATAGTATTAAGGTAGTAATGCACTGCATTTTCGCTTGAACTTTTGAAGTTCCAACTGCACGAAATGCTGTTCCACAGTCCAACGGTGTGAGGAATCTTAAAGGCCATCTGGAACTAAGAAGTTCGACAGCGAGGCACATTTACTGCACACTGGTGCTGCTGCTCAGTGATGCTCTGGGCAGGTAAAGGGGGATCAGGAATCAATTGAGAATGTGATAGATCTCTGTTGAAATACAACTTGCGAAAAAGCGACAAACAAGAGACCATCCGTTGATGGTCCAAGTCATAACTGCTGCTGTTAGGAAACAAACCTACCACCAAGAACCACTATCTGAAAGAGAGAAATCTCTGGCAGAAGCAGACATTCACACCGGAGAGCAAGTATTCCAGTAAAGGAAGCACGAATGACCCAAAACGGGCTGCACTGATTTTATCACTGTTATAAATATATGAGGCCTTACGAACAATACCTAACTTTCGTGCGGTATTTGCTGAAACTTTCATTAGGCGTTTCTCACGAGTAAGGTATAAATACTATATTAATATCCTGTTCAATAAAATAATTGCCTTCTACAGGTATATTAATCTATCTATGCACAACTTGTTAATCCTCTTATATATCAACATACAAGTTCTTCACTAAAATACAAAGTTCTTCCAGTTGTTCACTCCTCTTAAAAATTCTTTAGGCAGAAAATTCAGATTTTTAAACTTTATTAAAGTATAAATGTTTAAATATTATATTAATATCCCTTTCAATAAATATTTACCTTCTTACATATACTGGTATATTAATGTATCCATGTAACTGAATTTTTATTAGCCTATCAAATCCTCTCATATACTGAAATATAAATTCTTCACTACATCCTAAGTTCTTTCAGCTGTTCACTCCTCTCAAAAAATAATTTCCTAACATCAATTTAGAAGGCAGTTTTACCCAATCAGACCATAAACGCCTCGATTGAAAAAAAAAAAGAATAAAAAACCATGATTTTCAATACGTGAACATGCCAAGGATGACTCCCCAAGTCTTCAGTGATTTGAGTATAAGCTACAGTTATTATTATTATTATATTATTATTATATTATTATTTAGAAGATGAACCCTATTCATATGGAACAAGCCCACCAAAGGGGCCACTGACAAAATTCGAGCTTCCAAAGAATGTGGTGTTCATTAGAAAGGGGTAACAGAAGGTAATGGGAAATACAGAAAGAAGAGATCACTTATTGAAAATTTTTAAAAATATATTAAACCAATAAATAAAGATCAAAATGTAATTATGTTATTAAAATACATGGAGAATTCTATAAGGGTTGTAATGCATTGTATCTTCGCTTGAACTTTTGAGGTTCCAATTCCACGACATCCTTAAGGAGGCTGTTCCACAGTCCGACGGTATGAGGAATAAAGGATCTCTAAAAATGAGTAATCCAAAAGATCCCACAACTGTAACCTTGCATCTTCTGACTGCGGGTTCTTCCTTAATTCGACGGTAACCTTAAATTAACCAACCGTTTCACCAGACAGTTTGAGAACTCGCGTGATCTCACGGAAACAAGGAAAACTGATAAAGCACCATGACCTCTCTCTCTCTCTCTCTCTCTCTCTCTCTCTCTCTCTCTCTCTCTCTCTCTCTCTCTCTCTCTTCACAACCACCTCAATCTCACTGGTCTTAACCAATATCCAATATCTTTCCCTGCCTGTCAGTGAAGGATACCCGGATTGTGTGTGTGAGTAGAGAGAGAGAGAGAGAGAGAGAGAGAGAGAGAGAGAGAGAGAGAGAGAGAGAGAGAGAGAGAGAGCTATTGTTTCGCATTACAATTTATACTGATCGTACCTGATATCAAAGCATTCCGAGAGAGAGAGAGAGAGCTACTGTTTCGTAAACAAGTCATACTGAACATATTTGATATCAGAGCATTGCATGAGAGAGAGAGAGAGAGAGAGAGAGAGAGAGAGAGAGAGAGAGAGAGAGAGAGAGAGAGAGAGAGAGAGAGAAAGCTACTGTTTCGTACAAAAGTCATACCTACCATCCCTGATATCAAAGCATTATGGATATGAGAGAGAGAGAGAGAGAGAGAGAGAGAGAGAGAGAGAGAGAGAGAGAGAGAGAGAGAGAGAGAGAGAGCTACTGTTTCGTACAAAAGTCATACCTACCATCCCTGATACCAAAGCATTCCAAGAGAGAGAGAGAGAGAGAGAGAGAGAGAGAGAGAGAGAGAGAGAGAGAGAGAGAGAGAGAGAGAGAGAGAGCTACTGTTTCGTACACAAGTCATACTGACCATCCCTGCCATCAAAGCATTGCATGTGATGACCCCCATTATGTTCCTTACGACTTCGAGACACGGGAAAACGTCATTTACATAAGAAAAAAAACCTTTCAGAGAAATAAATGATTAAGCCTTTTATTTCATGATTACATAAAGAGAGACCCGAATTTTATCGACGTCGTGTTGGACAACCATCCACCCGCCGCCCCGCCGCCGCCCCCCCACCCCCCACAAAAAAAAGAAAAAATGACAAGAAAATGGTTTGTCTGACGTCTCGACGATAAAGCCCTGCAGACAAGAACCGAGGAAAACGACGGATTAACTTGGAGAAAGCACTTTAAAATTTGTAACAGAGAGAACACTTTAAAATCGGTGACTTGGAGAGAGACCTTTATAAGCTGTGACTTAGAGAGAAGACTTTTATCAATTTGTAACTTAGAAAAAAAAACTTTAAAATCTGTAACCTGGAGAGAACATTTTTAAATTTGGCAAACTTTCAAGTTGGTCACTTTGAGAGAAAACTTTAAAATTGGCAACTTGGAGAGAAAACTTTATAATTGGTAACTTGGAGAGAAAACTTTATAATTGGTAACTTGGAGAGAAAACTTAAAAATTGGTCAATTGGAGCGAAAACTTAAGGCATAAATCACAAGACTCCTGGTAAGGACCAAGGAACAAGACATAATTTATTGTTCTCTCTCTCTCTCTCTCTCTCTCTCTCTCTCTCTCTCTCTCTCTCTCTCTCTCTCTCTCTTATCATCAATACCACACCCTGATACTGTCATTTTCAAATTCATTCTCTCTCTCTTATCATCAATACCTACACCCTGATACTGTCATTTTAACAAATTCATTCCTAATTTATTGTTCGTTCTCTCTCTCTCTCTCTCTCTCTCTCTCTCTCTCTCGTCATGTCGGTCACGCAGCAAAATCCAGAAATTAGCTCAAGGAAACCGATTTCTAATTACTTTGAGTTCTCATACGCTTGTTCCGCTTCTGTTCCATTAATTAAAAATATTTCTAAACTGCCTGTTCTTTAGTATTTTTCTAAATAGTTTTTAGATTGTGCGTATGTATGTATGTATGTATGTATGTATGTATGTATGTATGTATGTATGTATGTATGTATGTATGCATGTATATATATGTATGTATGTATTTATTATATATATGTATGTATATATATATATATATATATATATATATATATATATATATATATATATACATTATATATGCATATTTATATATATATACATATATATAAATATATATATATATCCATATATATATATATATATATATATATATATATATATATATATATATATCCATATATATATATACATATATATATATATCATATATATATATATATATATATATATATATATATATATATATATATATATTTATATATATATATAATATATATATATATATATATATATATATATATATATATATATATATATATATATATATATATATATATATTTATATATATATATATATATATATATATATATATATATATATATTTATATATATAAATTATATATATATATATATGATATATATATATATATATATATATATATATATATATATATATGATATATAAATATATATATATATATATATATATATATATATATATATATATATATATATATATATATATATATATATATATATATACACACAGTTAGGCAGAATGACTAACAGATCAATCCAAATGAGACTGTAGCTTAGGTTAGCAGACACAAACGCATCCCAGCTTTAAAAACAAAATAGTACATCAAACCTAAATTTAACAAACTATTCCGTCACGACAAAAATAGAGAGTTTCAGAGAGCACAAGCGCACTGAAGACGTTCAAGGTAAATATTTACATAAGATTTCTTGCATCACAGGCAGGAAGGAGTAAGAGCAGTTGCCTTCGGCTTTACCGGAGGAAAAAAAGGAGCATTTTTCCCTTAATAAATCTCCTTAAAAAATGCGTCAGTATCGACCTATCCGCTGTATGAAAAAGGACAGAGGTGTCTTTTAAATTAAGGTTCATTCCTCATCTTTTCGTAATCAGCTTAGGCCTATAAATGATAGAAGAAAAATATAGTTAATAAATCACATCGTCAAACAATCTACGTAGGCCTATAAATGATACGAGATAAATTTTTTTATTAATCACATCTTCATACAATCTGCTTAGGCCTTCAAATAAGAAAATAAAATATGATTTTTAGTAAATCACATCGTTATACAATCAGCGTAGGCCTATAAATTATTTAAAAATAAATTAGTATTGATAAATAACACCTTCATACAATCAGCGTAGGCCTATAAAAGACAAGCTGATACAAAATATTCTCCGATAACCACCTCCTTTGAATACGTTTAGGCCTAAAAATTTATATTAAAAGCTTTTATGGCATCTATACGGTAACTCCTCATTTATATGCATTACTCTTCAGCGATGACATGGCAGACGTCAGTGGTGACTGATGGAACCACATGTTAACTACAGACGATAAAAAATAAATAAAAATCAAAGGTGGCTATACCCGTTGACCTGCCAACTACAACATAGGAAATGTTTTAACTATAACACGAAAAATGTTTAGTCAATTACAACATGGAAAATGTTTTGCCAGCTACATTAGAAACATTTTGCCAACTACATGAGAAATATTTTGTCACTTTTATCAACTACAACAAGGGAAACATTGTCATTTTCGTCAACTACAATTAGGGAAATATTTTTACAACTACAACATGGGAAATGTTTTTGCCAACTACAACATGGAAAATATTGTGCCAACTACAACATGAGAAATCCTTTGTCAACTACAACATGGGAAAGGTTTTGTCAACTACGACATGGGAAATGTTTTGTCAACTACAACATGGGAAATGTTTTGTCAACTACAAAATGGGAAATGTTTTGTCAACTACAACATGGGAAATGTTTTGTCAACTACAACATGGGAAATGTGTTAACTACATTTTGCCAACTACAAAATGTGAAATATGTCCGCCTGGCATCGCATTCCAAACCAAAAACGAGTTTTTCTCACGACACAAATAGACAAGAGAAATGCCTCGGGGATCTATCTCGAGGAAAAGGCCGAATATTGCATTACGAGTAGATTGAAACAAACCTAGACACTGGTACCCCCCCTACGAACCTTTCCCCCGCCCCCCTCTCCCCCAGGCTCCCCTAAAAAATCAGCGACCATGATACCACAAAATCCGAACAACAAAAGAATTAAACGAGCGAAAAGACCTCAATGACTTCCAACTCGATTGGCAGGAAACGCAAAGTAAGGATATGTGTAAGAGTGCACAATTTCGCTTCGAAATCAAATCTAGCCCCGCGAAGCATACATGGCCAGGTATACATGTATGGTATATACACCTTTACACCTGTGTTTCTTGCCATGTCACTGCCCCCATTATCAGTTCCAATAACACTTTTAACAGCTTCAGTCATACGGCTTATTCATAACATACGGTAGTATACTGTACCTGGATTAACAGCAATTGTAACATGATACCCTCTGAATGTTTAGGTCAAAATAAAATATGTATATTATATACAGATTACACCTTTATCTGCTTCTCGTCAAGTAGCGTGACCCTTTATCAGTTACAAAAACACTTTTAATAGTTTCAGTCATGCAGCATATCCATAACAGACGGTATTAGTACCAGGATAAACAGTAATTGTAACATGATACCATCTGAACGTTTAGGTCAAAATAAAGTAAGTATCTATATACACTTTTACACCTTTAAATGTTCCTTGCCAAGTCATTTGCTTCATTATCAGTTATAAAACACTTTAAACAGTTTCAGTCATGTAGCGTATTCATAACTGTTACTGCCTGGATAAACAGCAATTGTTTCATGACACCCTCTGATTTTTTGGTCAAAATAAAGAAACAGCATATGTCTAACAGAAAAAGACTATGCAGCGCTAAGAAGGCCTGTATTTTACGCCTACGTGGGTGGTTAAAACATTATAAGTAGCCGCCAATGTAGATTCTGCAATAATCCAAACATTGGAGAAACAAATCCACAGTTATGAATGGTTACAAATGTTTGAAAATAAATCTCTACAGAGAGCTTTCGGGAATCTGTTCGATTTCCCTTTTCAATCTGATTGAAAGGGGGACTCGAACAGATTCCCGAAACCTCTTAATAGATATATATTTTTAAATATATTTGTACTCATGCTTAACTGTGGATTTGTTTCCCCTTTTCAAGACTTATGCTACTAGGAGCACTTTTTAATTTTTAATTCAAACATTGCTAAGCCGATTTGCAAATCGAATACAGTACAAAAGCAATAAATGATAACAGGGCAACCCTAACTTGATGCCAGATTTATCTCTGCCACGCTCGAGCAACAAACATACACACACACACACACACACATGAGAACAGACACACACCCACAAACACACATACAGATCTCTGGCACGTGAAAGTCAGTCGTAACCTTGCATCTTCATTGAGCCATGGATGTGTGTGTGTGAGTGTGTGAGTGTGAGTGTGTGAGTGTGTGTGTGTGTGTGTGTGTGAGCGTGTGTTGTCTGCCTTCTGTCAATGACATCTCGAGGAAAACCTTAATTGATACCTTTTGGCATCAACGTGGTGCACTATTCCATTACTTGGCCCACTAATGGAGACCCAGTATCAATAACAAAACTGACAGGGCTGTGGTGTATTGGTCAACGGAACAATCTCCTATTCTATGCAGAGATATGCCTATATGAGTTTGTTCCGAGTACCAAAGCCTACTCTTTATAATGAACTTTGCCCAGCGCAAAGCCTCCACGTCGAATATAATGTAAAACATGTTATATATATATATATATATATATATATATATATATATATATATATATATATATATACATATATATATATATATATATATATACATATATATATATATATATATATATATATATATATATATATATATATATATATATATATATATATATATATATATAATAAAACATACTGAACATGAAAGAGTTGGGATGGTGAACCTGGGATGGTGAGAAAGGAGGAGGAGGAGGAGGAGGAGGAGGAGGAGGAGGAGGAGGAGGAGGAGGAGGAGGAGGAGGAGGAGGGAGGAGGGGAAGGGGCCAGGGCCTTACACCATGCGTTCAACCTCCTTTCCTCCCCCATTCGCCAATCACCCCGGTTACGTAGCGATACCTCAAAGAGACACACACACATCTAACCCTCAAGGCATTGCATTATTCCACCTTAGCAATTCCTGTAGCAATGACTGACTTCGGTGTCTCGCAAGTGCACTGGGAGAGTGCGTGCGTGCGTGCGTGCGTGCGCGCGTGTTGGTACGCTACCTGCGAGTCATGACAGACAGACTGCGTTGAGCAAAGGCGGCAGCATAATGTGAGAGAGGAACTTAAGAGAGGAAGCGGAAGATTTAGCAAGCGCTGCATTCATTCCAAGGTTCATTATCTGGCCACGATCCTCCACGCGAGGCGAAAGCCAAGAGGAAATCGTGCATTACACGTCTGCAGGGATACAATATTACAGTGACCAAGAGGGAAAAAGGAAGGAAGGAAGGAATATAGAATTTAGGCAAAGGACGAGCGCTGGGACCTATGAGGTCATTCAGCGTTGGAAAGGGAATTGAGAGCTGAAAGGTTTGAAGGCGTAAGAGGAAGAAACCCTCACAGTTGCACTGTAAAACAAATGCTAGGGTGGATAGCAAGAAGGAAGAGAGAGAATATGAATGGAGGTACAGTAAATGGAATGAAAGGGGTTGCAGCTGGGGAAGGAGGGACGTTGCGATGAACCATACGCAATGCCTACAGTGCACCAGGTGAGGTGCACTGACGACATTATCCCTCCCCCCCTATGGGGATGACCAAGAGGGGGATACTTATCCCTAATTTTTGTCATCGAAGCTTCACGCTAGGTATACGCCATGCTAAGAACACTTCAATGGAGGTGTGTGTTTTATGTATTTATATGTATGTATATACATGTATGTATATATATACATATATATATGTATATATATAATATATGTATATATATAATATATATATATATATATATATATATATATATATATATATATATATATATATATATATATATATATATATATATAATTCCACACACTTGAAAACTGGTCAACTACAGCTACTTCCAATTAATATCCTTATTTGAAATTCTACGTCACTATTACAAGAGTTGCCAGTTACTTAAAGGTTAATGGAATTCGATCTACAGCCTTCGACTAACCATGGGTTATGCAAAAAAAAAAAATTAATAAATTAGATAAAAAAATGCCGATACGAAGTTTCAGTGCCCGACGAATTGCCCTAAAGTTAGTGTAATATCGATAAAAAATTTTTTTCTAAAACTATGATTTTCAGTAAGATGAACGATAAATTTTGGTGTTCCCTGAAAGAACCTGCAAAAAATCAACACACACCAAAAGAACACGCCAGTTATTTGTTAATTTAATAAACAAAAAAGAATTAAAACCAGGTAAATCACAAATCAGCTTGTCAAACCTGCTACCAGTTAACAGATGACTTTATTTCATGTTCATGTTTAAAATTAAGAATTTTTGTGAATTACCATTTTTCATTTAAAAATGGAATTGAAACCCAAGTTAATAAAACAAAATCAGCTGATTAAGCCTGCTGCCAGCAAAGAGATTTACTCAATTTCACGCTCTCGTTTAAAATCAGAAATACAGAAAATTATTATTATTATTATTATTATTATTCAGAAGATGAACTCTAATCATACGGAACAAACCCACTGACTTGAAATTCAAGAAGGTTCCAAAGAATATTACGGTGTTCATTCGAAAGAAGGAACAGAAGGTAAAGGGAAATACAGAAAGAGATCAGGTATTAGAAAAACCGATAAATTACCAAATAAATAAATAAATAGAAAACAAAACTTGATCCAGCACCATAAAACGGAGGAAATAAATGGAGGTCTTTAATGCTATTCCCCCTTTCGAGATGATTGAACAGGTGATTAGTCTCGGTTTTATACAGTCTGTGATTCCCTCCGGAACATAAAAAGAACAGGTGTAAAAGGTTACGTATTATATCGGTCGTGATAGGGAAAACTCTTTGATGTATACCGAATTACCTTGGCTCACTTCAGAGAGAGAGAGAGAGAGAGAGAGAGAGAGAGAGAGAGAGAGAGAGAGAGAGAGAGAGAGAGAGAGATACTAAAAGTAACTACGTCAAATTTATCAGCCGAGTGGGCAGAGAGAGAGAGAGAGAGAGAATTATATTAGGGTAGTAACGCACTGCATTTTCGTTTAAACTTCTGCATTTAACAGTTAAAAAAAAAATTCAGATCTACGAGCAGTACCTCTAATGACAATGCACAGAACTAAAAAAATCCACACACAAACACATAGGCCTCTATAGAATTTACACCAAAGTCCAAGCGCTGGGACCTGCGAGGTCATTCAGCGCAGACACGGAAAATGACAGCAAAAAGTGTGAAAAGCGTAACAGGAGGAAAACCTCTCAATTGCACTATGAAGCCATTGTCAGGAGAGGGTCGAGGAAACTAAGATGGCAGAAAGAGATTATGAACGGGGGTACAGTAAAAGGAATGAAAGGGTGTTGCAGCTAGGGGCCGACGGGGCGCAGCAAAGAACCATAAGTAATGCCTACAGTGCACCGCATAAGCTCTTGAGGCATTGCATAACCGTAAACACACATCTTGAAGCATTGGCGTTGCCTCAGGTTGTGCAGACCAACATCATTTACCTGTGCTTTACCACCAGAACGAAATGTCAACGGATACTCCACTGATAATCGAAGTCTTTACTTTCATTTGGATGACGTTCGATGTTCTGGTAAAATTATATCTAGCACATAATTCTGGGGGGTAGTTATACTAAAGTCAGTACCAGAGAATGCTTGTTGAAACTTTCATGGCCCTATAGTGTGATGCACAATATATATATATATATATATATATATATATATATATATATATATATATATATATATATATCATTATATATATATATATATATCTCTATATATCCTTCATCGTGTATGTATGTACTATTCATATTTCTATTGAAGCCAGAGGCATTATTTGCAGAAACCATCTTTTTATTTAGACTTTGAATCAGTCAGTATAGACTGATTCCCCAAATAATGCCACTCTCTCTCAATAGATTTGCATAAGAGAAAATATGACCAAATACATGTATACATATATATATATATATATATATATATATATATATATATATATGTATGTATGTATGTATGTATATTTATATATTCCAAGAACAAGTAAATGCAGATAATAATATCCTCCCGTTTCAAAAACGGTCTTTTGAGGTGAGGCTGCTAAACCCACGTCGTTACATGGCAACACTGCGACCCATCATAATAGACCATTTACCAGACACATACTTCCTAAATATATTTCAAGAGGTATACGCCCTATTCCGTCAGCCTCTGCCGGGATTCGGATCCGGGTTTCCTCGGTAAGTGAACAGAGTTCTATCCACTATACCATCAAATAATAATATATCTCACTCCCTCATCATTCTCAGCTAACCCCCCTCCTCCTCCCTCCCTCCCTCACCATTCCCCACTCCTCCATCTCTCCTCACCATTCCCCACTCCCTCTCTCTCCCTCACCATTCCCCACTCCCTCTATCTCTCCCTCACCATTCCCCACACTCTCTCTCTCTCTCCCTCATCATTCCCCACTCCCCCCCTCTCTCTCTCTCCCTCATCATTCCCTCTCTCTCTCTCTCTCTCATCATTCTCTCTCTCTCTCCTCATCATTCCCCATTCCCTCTCTCTCTCTCCCTCATCATTCCCCATTCCCTCTCTCTCTCTCCCTCATCATTCCCCATTCCCTCTCTCTCTCTCCCTCATCATTCTCCATTCCCTCTCTCTCTCTCTCCTCATCATTCCCCCTCCCCCTCTCTCTCTCTCTCATCATCATTCCCCATTCCCCTCTCTCTCTCTCTCTCCTCATCATTCCCCATTCCCTCTCTCTCTCTATCTTCCTCATCATTCCCCACTCCCTCTCTCTCTCTCTCCTCATCATTCCCCACTCCCCTCTCTCTCTCTCTCCTCATCATTCCCCACTCCCCTCTCTCTCTCTCTCTCTCCTCATCATTCCCCACTCCCTCTCTCTCTCTCTCCTCATCATTCCCCACTCCCTCTCTCTCTCTCTCTCTCCTCTTCATCATTCCCTCTCTCTCTCTCTCTCTCTCTCTCCTCATCATTCCCCACTCCCTCCTCTCCTCTCCTCATCATTCCCCACTCCCTCTCTCTCCTCATCATTCCCCACTCTCCTCTCTCTCTCCTCATCATTCCCCACTCCCCCTCTCTCTCTCTCTCTCTCTCTTCTCTCTCTCTCCCTCTCATTCTCTCTCTCTCTCTCTCTCATTCCCCCTCCCCTCTCATCTTCCTCACATTCCCCCTCTCTCTCCCTGCCTCACCATTCCCCACTCCCTCTTTCTCTCTCCCTTCACCATTTCCCACACCCTCTCTTTCTCTCTCCCTTACCATTTCCCACTCCCTCTCTTTCTCTCTCCCTTACCATTCCCCTCTCCCTCTCTCTCTCTCTCTCTCTCCCTCATCATTCCCCACTCCCTCTCTCTCTCTCTCCCTCATCATTCCCCACTCTCTCCCTCCAACAATGAATTCAGTACCCAAGACTCCTGCTCCTCTCCCCACCCCCTTCCCAGCAATTCACTACAACCATTCTCACAGTCTCTCCTTCCACTCATCAGTGTCAAGAACTGTGATGCAACACATTCTTGCTCGCTTACTCGAACCTACCTCTCTCTCTCTCTCTCTCTCTCTCTCTCTCTCTCTCTCTCTCTCTCTCTCTCTCTCTCTCTTTGATTAAAGAATGTATTCTAATTCCTACTAGCAGGAACAGCTTGCTAACTTACTAGAAGCCCCCTCTCTCTCTCTCTCTCTCTCTCTCTCTCTCCCTCTCTCTCCTCAACAATGCATTCTTCAGTACCCACATAAACAAAAACTGCTGCTAGCAGCCCCACACCCCCTCCCAGCTCTCTCATACAACCATTCTCACAGTCGCCTTCCTTCCACTCATCAGTGTCAAGAACTATGATGCAACATATATATATATATCTATATATTATATATACCTACCTACCTCTCTCTCTCTCTATGATTAAAGAATGTATTCTAATTCCTACTAGCAGGAACGAAATATATATATATTATATATATATATATATATATCTATATCTCTATATAATCTATCTATATATCTCTATCTATCTATATTATCTATATATATATTTATTATATGTATATACAGTATATATATATATATATATATATATATATATATATATATATATATATATATAGATATACACGTGTGTGAACCCAAAACACTTTCAATCCCCATATAAACAGGAACGAAAGAGCAATTGCTTAAGCAATAAAAATAAAAGGTATTATGATTTTGTTTAACAGAGCAAATAATTTCCCCAAGACTCTAATAAGAATCTACAGACTGCCTGAGTTTCCTTCATGCAAGAAAAAATGAATTACAGCTGTATCAGTTTTATTGCCTAATCCCTAATATTTATTTGATTATTACCTTATCCAGCAACTTGTCTCTCTTAACTTCTCGATTTCTTCACATTTTCTGGAGATACGCTTGTCACTACAAAGCCCAATATCCAAATGTAACAATATGAAGCAATTCTGAAGTCCGTAGCAGGATTCGAACCCTCATACGGAGTATCAGAACGAGGTCGCATTACCCACCCGACCACGAGACATTTATATTGCAATATTATAAACATACTGTCCCAATCACTATCGTTACTTAACTTGAATTCTGAATGAAACACAAGCTCAGAGATACACTGTAGGCAACAAGCGTGGGAAGGGCATACGAGATTGGTGGCGAGAACAGGAGATTGTGGGGAGAGGACAAAGACTAAGGGAGAGAACAGGAGATAGGGTGGGAGAACAGGAGATGGGGAGAGAGAACAGAAGATGGGGAGGAGAGAACAGGAGATTGGGGGGAGAGAACAGGAGATTGGGGGAGTGAACATGAGATTGGGGGTGAGAACACGAGATTGGGGGGAGAATAGGAGGGGGAGAACACGAGATTGGGGAGAGAACACCAGATTGGGGAAAGAACACGAGATTGGGGGAGAGAACAGAGATTAAAGAGAATGGGAGGTGGGGGAGAGAACACGAGATTGGGAAGAGAACACGAGATTGGGGAAGAGAACACGAGATTGGGGAAGAGAGAGAATTAGAATAGGAGAGAGAACACAAGATTGGGGGAGAGAACAGGAGATTGGGGAAGAAGGGGAAAGAACACGAGATTGGGGAGAGAACAGCAGACTGGGGAGAGAACACGAGATTGGGGAGAGAACAGAAGATTGGGGAAGAATGGGGAGGGGGGAGAGAACACGAGATTGGGGAGAGAACAGAAGATTAAAGAGAATGGGAGGTGGGGGAGAGAACACGAAATTGGGGGAGAGAACACGAGATTGGGAGAAGAGAAAACGAGATTGGGGGAGAGAACGGGAGATTGGAGAGAGAATAGAAGGGGGAGAGAACAGGAGATTGGGGAGAGAATAAATGGGGAGAGAACAGCAGACTGAGGAAGAGAACAGGAGATTGGGGGAGAGAACAGGAGATTGGGGGGAGAGAACAGGAGATGGGGGAGAACAGGAGATGGGGAGAGAACAGGAGATGGGGAGAGAACAGGAGATGGGGGGAGAGAATGGGAGATTGGGGGAAT
Organism: Macrobrachium rosenbergii; assembly: GCF_040412425.1. Lineage (NCBI taxonomy): Eukaryota > Metazoa > Arthropoda > Malacostraca > Decapoda > Palaemonidae > Macrobrachium > Macrobrachium rosenbergii. The sequence continues at coordinate 38,957,025 of NC_089745.1, forward strand.
GGAGAAGTTGGGCTAATTTGTGAAGTAATAATAATGGGTTTGTGGTTCCCAAGGGAAAATTTGAGGGGTACGGAGTTAGAAGGTGGGGAGGGGGGGGGTTATCCAAGAAGGCCAGTGCAACCGAGAAAATGGCACACGCGTATCGAGGTTACCCATAGAAAGACAACAACAACGTATGACAGACAAATGAATTCCCCTCCTTAAGTTGCCAAGAAGGAGGAGGAGGGAGGACCGATTAGCTAATAATACATTTTCGTGTACTCGGTAACCTGGCCCGGGATGGGTGAGAATTTCGGAAGTTACTATATTTTGATTTACTTTATTCGAATGACGTAATTTTATTTGTATTAACTGCATGACGATTTCGTTATTTATGTCACCTTCATTTATTGCATTTGAAATAGACGTAATTTCCTTTCTATAACCTGCGTGAGAATTCCGTTACGTTATCTTGACTCATTTCCTTGATATACGCGTTATTTTGTGTTATTACCATTAATTACGTTTACTGCTGTTTTTAAGGTAAGGAGTTTTTGAATTCATCTGTCATTCTAACATCTTACATTCACTAACAGTGAGTATCATTTATAATACTCTCTCTCTCTCTCTCTCTCTCTCTCTCTCTCTTTCTCTCTCTCTTTCTCTCTCTCTCTCCCCCTCTATATATCTCTCTCTCTCTCTCTAAAATACTTATTCTCTCTCGAATCGTCCAAAATGACATAACATGCTCAGTGCAAATTAAAATACTTATTGCTTCGAATCGTCTCAAAATGACATAACATGCTCAGTACCAGAACACGCTCTCTCTCTCTCTCTCTCTGTGTTTAAAACATTCTTACTGCTAAGCTTTCCAATACTAAAGCAACACAAATTGAAAACATGATATTTTGAATCGTCCCGACCGACCGACGATATCTAAAGAATATACACCTGTTGTATCTGAAATTTGAATAAGGTAATGCATT
>NC_089745.1:38962989-39075489 GCF_040412425.1 Macrobrachium rosenbergii
ATGTACTATAACCTGAACTTGAATGTTTTTCGATACAAAATTAACAATTCCACATAGTACTTTACACCTGCCAATCAATATAACAGATATATATCAACAAATTTATCACATCTAAAATGGTGGCATAGGAAGAGATACTAAAAATATGGCAGCCGGTAAGTACGGAAGTTCGCTAAGCTGAGGTCCGTTAAAGTTGGGGTGTTGCCGTATAGTGGTGACAAGATTTTATGTCACGAAGCTTTATCATCATATCAAGATTTTATATCTAACTTTTGTTACCAAATTACGATTTAATATCAAAAAGTATTTTCAAATCAAGATTTTATACCAAGAACTTTTATTATCAAATCAAGATTTTATGTCCAGAACTTTAATTATCAAATCAAAGATAACCGTGCTGACTTCGCTAAACTAACCATCCTCCACTTCTGGCACTGCGCTGGCGCCAAAATCCCGACTCCACCCATAGCAAAGCCAAGGCCCCCACAAACTGTCCTTCCGTGACCTTCGCTCGGCACACGGCGGTGCCGTTGGTTTCCAGAGGCACCTTTGGTGGTGACCTTGGCAGTATCATCAGAAATCTGGCGCCGAGTAATGATAGTCGTTCTTTTCTTTTTTTTCTTTACTTCCCTTCCTCTGGCGCCAGAGCGACCGTCTTGGACGCCAGCCAAGTGCAGACCTGGTTCCTTTTAAAGAGGTCTATCCAGCAGAGGAAGGCATTGGAGCTAGCTTTATTGTAATGGCGACAAAAGAATTGCAGATATTTTCCTGCGGCAGGAAATTAAGAATAACACCCACCTTTGTTTCCATTAACAGTGGTGTCTCTCTCTCTCTCTCTCTCTCTCTCTCTCTCTCTCTCTCTCCAATATAATACAGCATTTAGGCCAAAGGTAGCGCTGGGTTCCATGAGGTCATTCAGCGCTCAAAGGGAAATTGACAGTGAAACGTTTTGAAAGTTGTTAGGAGGGTGGAAATTAAGATAGAAGTAAGAGAATATGAACGGAGGTATCTCTTTCTAAGGGAAGTCATAACCGTGAAGCCAGGCTATTTTCAGTTATGGATGAACTTTCCATGCTCACAAAACAATAGAACCTTAACCAGTCGTCAGTAAACATTGACATCATATACATTTCTACTGAAGTACAAATTCCGAAATATCTTCACATGTGGAGTGAAATGAGTAAATGGGACAAAACTATACCACTAAAATAAAAACTAATTAATTAATAACTATATCACTAAGACGAATGCAACATCTCGTCATGGAACTAAAAATAATTCGTAACCAAATGAACATTCAAACATGGCACTTTGACAGCTGATAAAAACTCATTATTTGAAGAAATTCTTACTTATAATTTTGTGCTTTGGGTAAAGCCATATATATATATATATATATATATATATATATATATATATATATATATATATATATATATATATATATATAATATATATTTATATATATATACATACATAATTATATATGTATATAAATACAGTACATTCTTGTGACAATTTGTCGCTTTTTATAATACACAGTGAATCCTGACTTACTGACAGCTCTTGACTGTTGACTTTTTTTATAATCCACAATCATTTATACTCCTTGACTTACTGAGAGAGCTCTTGAGAGAGAGAAAATTACGAATTGAAAAATGTCACCATGGAATATCTAAGCCCACAATGAAAAAATAAATTTATGGCGCCTGAGAGAGAGAGAGAGAGAGAGAGAGAGAGAGAGAGAGAGAGAGAGAGAGAGAGAGAGAAACAGCAAACGTATTTTGCCCAACGATTGAAAAAACTGGGGAAAGTCATATATAACAGTTGATTGATTGATTTACAGCTACTAAAACTGGCGTCACAATATTCATATATAACGGAAGAACTGATATTACAACACCATGGGTATTATAGTACAACCTCAATCACAAAACAGATGATGATGAGCCTTGACCATGGAATCCGGAAGAAAATAAAATAAAATAAACATAAATGGCAAATTGGCACCTTACCGTAATCAGCTGACCACTAATACTACGCCACTACGAATAGGAGACGAATAGTATAATAACGGAGTAGAAAGCATCACCGTCATTCACAAATTCAAGTCAATCATGAATTACGAGAAAAAGCCGCAAACGCGTATCTTTTCGCACTTATCATTGCGAAAGTCATTCGTAACTGCTTTCCAGCGAACATGAGTGGAGGAACCACGGCGTTAAGAAAAAAAAATGGGTGAGGGCTTTCATTTTCATTATCGATTCCTTACACGTTAAATCATTACCTGGGTCTACATAGTATAAGAGGATACGTCAGATTTATCAGTATTTTGGACAGAGAGAGAGAGAGAGAGAGAGAGAGAGAGAGAGAGAGAGAGAAAGATACTCAATATAAGCCAGTTAACCTTACCAGCAAAGTGAATGCCAGTGAATGCCACACACGTACCCTTACAGCCTAACAGGTATCAAAATGAATGAATGGAAATGAGTGAGTACAAAAACAGGAAAAAGAGTTCAATGTCTATTGTGTCAAAGTCTCACAGAAAAAGGTGTACAAGATATTTTATGCAGATGGAAACTGACACATCCACATTTAGACAGGCAGCCCTCGCCGTAGGGGGCAGGCGGTGTTGGTAAGTGACACACTGTAGGCATTACTCAAGGTCCTTTGCAGCGTCCCTTCGACCCCTAGCTCCAACCCCTTTCATTCCTTTTACTGTACCTCCGTTTATAATCTCTTTCTTCCGTCTTGCTTTCCTCAACCCTCTCCAAACAGCTGTTTTATAGTGCAGCTGAGGTTTTCCTCCTGTTAAGCCTTTAAAATCATCTTTACCCTCAATTTCCCTTTCAGCGCTGAATGACCTTAGGTCCCAGCGCTTGATCTATTCTATTCGCTCATGCTGTCCACTGCTTTCGTTACTGCACGATCAGACCAACATTATGAGAAATTCCACCCTGTGCTGATATTAAAATATACCGAGTAAAAAAAATTTTTTTTTTCTCTCTCTCACATAATGTTTTAAAACATTAAAACAAAGGCATTCTGTCCCGTAATAATTTGACAGGTATTTACAACGCAGTGTGAATCTCTCTCTCTCTCTCTCTCTCTCTCTCTCTCTCTCTCTCTCTCTCTCTCTCTCTCTCTCTCTCTCTCTCTCTCTCAAAACGTTCTTAACATTAAAACAAAGGCATTATTGCATTGAACAGTAATTTGATGGTATTTACAATACAGAATGTGTCTTCTCTCTCTCTCTCTCTCTCTCTCTCTCTCTCTAAGATACAGGGCAATGCCACTGTAATCTCCTGACGGGGAGAGATATCTATGAAAACCCATTAGCTCATGAAATGCACCTCTGGGCAAAATGCCACTTCTAAAAAATAAAGTTTAAAATCCCTGGTCAATTTCTCCTTTGGGTCTTCATTCATATATTTCTTTTGCTACTGATACAACAATGTAAACTCATGTAAATATGTATGAGTGAATGGATGTCTATTTTAACGGGTTGCAGTAGTGGGGGGAGGGGGTATATGAGTAACAGAATTTGCATATAAACTTGGAGAAAACACCTGGTTAAGAACTTCAATATGATTGCTGCTGAATGCAATATATTCAAGCACTTATGTTGTAACCCACACTACGAAGAAAATTAAACCTTGATAATACAATGCCAATAAAACTTTTCCAAAAGAGGGGCGATCCTTCATAAGAATTTTAGGCCAAAAGCCAAGAAATGGGACCTAGGTCTGAAAGGTGTAACAGGAGGAAAACTTCGCAGTTGCATTATGAATCAATTGTTGGAGAGGTAGTAAGTCAGTAAGAGGAAAGAGGTTATGAACGGAGGTACAGTAAAAGAAACGAAAGAGGGTGCAGATAAGGGCCGAAGGGACGCTGAAGAGACTTTTATGTAATGCCTACAGTGCACCATGTGAGGTGCACTGACTGCACTAGCCCCACGGGAGTTGCACTTAAAAGATGCGAAGCTGCAACCGATACACATTAAAAAGTTTCATTAATCCATGCCTACAAAATGCAAACATCTTGCACTAGGTAATATTTATTCACTAGACGAAAATTATCAACAATTTCTCTTCTTGCTAGGGCATAATAAAAAACATCGACAAGGGCTAATCTTGCGAGCGTTCCAAAATGAGCAGCCTCATTTCATAACTTAAACAACCGGTCCCGTCGCATTTTTTCGAGGTACTTCATAAGCGATTTAAACGGTCGTTCAACCAAGCGGGCTTGAACCGGCAACCCTACCGCCGTAAAGGGCAATAGAATAATGCCATAAAAAAATAATAATAATTGGGGGTAGGCAATGATCGCCATACAGCACAGCCCTCAAAAATGGAGATTTCTTGACCAAAAAGGAACCACGAATTAAGATTTATAGGATAATAAAGCCAACAACACCCCATCCCCTCTTTTGCTCTTGCTCTCTCGTAAGACGCAAGGATCCCGCACCAGCAGGAAGGAATTTTACTTTCCCGTCCTTGGGGATTTAGTCGTCGGGGGCGGGGGGTCCGCATGACCCATGTCAATGCTAGTTTTTGTCGCCTTGTCCTCCTCCTCCTCTTTCTTCTCCCGGGTACAAGCAACTGCTTTCAATATTCTCAGGCAACGGCAATAAACTGTAACTTTCATAAAAGCAAAAACTGGTGACAAGCAGCCGGCTGTGTTCACTATCAATGTTAAAATGGTCTACCGATATCTCTTCGCCGTGGCCTGACAGACTCGGGGAATTGGGAGCCGGGTAGAAGTATGTCAATTTCTAAAGATTTGGAGTCCCCCAAGACTCATTTAAGGAATTAAAATTGATGAAAGGTGGTAGGTATGAAGCAGTTTTTTTTACATGGGAGTTTCACCGTGAGATATATGCTATTTATCAATAGTACCAATAGTTTTTAAATCCAAACCACAGCTTAGTTTGAAAAGCAGAATGCCTATAAAGCTAAGGCTCCAACAGCGAAAGCATTCCCATACGGAAAAAGCACCAAGTATACTTCAAAGCTGATTTCTTCTAAGAGCTGGCCGATGTACATAATCTGGTACAGTTCTGACGCTGCCATTCTTTTTATTAAAGCATGCTTAAAAGAGCAGCTACTCCCTTATAATAATAATAATAATAATAATAATAATAATAATAATAATAATAATAATAATAAATAATAATAATAATACCTGTAATACTAATAATAAACTATAAAATGACTCATACGAGGCTACACAACAAAACTACTTACTACTTTCCCAAAGTACAATAAACAGTTGAATTAAATTAGATCGTAGCCTTCTTCTCCAATGTTTAACATAAGCAGCTCGTTCCGATTCCAAGGCAAAGACATCTCCGACATTAACTTCTAAAAACACTGACCCAAAATCTATGATAGCATCTACCTACCTGAAATTTAAATATGAGCAGGACTTTTTAAGACTTTATACTGTCGACTCACAAGATAAGGATAAACTTCGTCACTGGAAACATTAAGATATGTATTTTTTTTTTTTAACTATTCACAAGAACGTCAGTAAAATCTCAACTGAACATAATTACTTTTAAAAACTACAATGTCTTTGAAGTGATCAACAAACAATCACGCGTGGAACAGAAATTAATTTCTGACACATCGGGATAGAACCCAGATCTTTCAAATAAGAGGCAAGGGCGCTGCCAACTGGGATCGAACCCAGGCCTTTAAATTGAAGGGCAGGGGCGCTGCCAACTGAACCACAGAGATTGGACAGCAAGATATGAAGAAAGGAATGGGAATTTGTCATCAACAGCTATAGCTTTAAACATAAAAAAGTAATAAATATACCGGATAATGTCTTATACTCTAAATTAAACATCATGAAAGAGGGCTTGGCTCAAATTCTCTAGAATTTTCACAGAGAAGAATTTCCTGGGAGGGGTCATGGCAGATCACCAGCAAGCGATTCCAAACAAGTGACACCGGAAAGTTTTCCAATAAAAGCAATATCGTAAGACTCTCCAGGCAATGTGAATTTAATTATTTCGCTACGACTCAGAAAAACTGAAAGAACGGGTTAAATTACTTGCCTTCTGAACGCCCCCCACAACCACCCCCAACACATTTGTCTGATTCACACGACTAGTGATTTCCCAGTATATATGAAAAATTTATTTAAACAACGTAAAAGAATGCAAAAATTTGTACTCTTACCTAACGATAAACGAACCAAGAACCTGATTATTAAAAAAAGAAATACGTATATTACAAAAAGATTGAGGATATTGTAAATTTTCCAAATTAAAATCCCGACTTAGTGGTTGTTTTCAGGTACAAGAATCTCATAAAAACCAGATTATCCAATTTGAAACTTAAATCTGCCTACGGAAAAAAAAAAACACCAAGCACCTAAATGAAAATACTTGATCTTTGACCTCTTGAGTTATTAAAATTGTAAAAATTATATTTAAAAAAATTCTAAATTGTGACTCCTGCTGGTCAAGTAAGACATCTTTCTTTAAGTCTTCAGCTGAAAACCCTTTTGGACAGAGTCAACTGATTATAAACCCAAGTGGGCTCCAGAGGGGAATCAGCCTGAAGAGAGAGAGAGAGAGAGAGAGAGAGAGAGAGAGAGAGAGAGAGAGAGAGAGAGAGAGAGAGAGAGAGAGAGAGAGAGTTATAGGAAACGGAGATAGATAAATAAATATGAGGGAATAGTACAGTATGGTAATTATTGAAAAACAACTAATCTCAGTCAGTTTAACCTTGTCAAAAGGTGGTCTTATAATTCAATGCAAAATCATTTACGTAAAACGAATATACGGATATGAGAGAGAGAGAGAGAGAGAGAGAGAGAGAGAATTTTTAACCAACTGCGTTATCTGAAGCCTGAACATGAAAACATAGTAAAAAATATTGACTACCAGACGAAAACATATACCAAAGCAGTATCCACACGCGTCGAGGGAATCTATGAAGAGAGAGAGAGAGAGAGAGAGAGAGAGAGAGAGAGAGAGAGAGAGAGAGAGAGAGAGACTTTTGATTCTAATCTATGGAAGGCAATATCATATACCCTCTCTCTCGGCTTCGACACGTCAACGAACATGGCCATCACTTGATATTTCGGGTGGGCGGGCATCATGCTGTTCGCAATTTACGATAGTGGTATCACGTCGTTATCTGGATAATCGTAAACTGTTCCTATGTAAGAACGGTAGGCTGGCTTTCTCTCTCTCTCTCTCTCTCTCTCTCTCTCTCTCTCTCTCTCTCTCTCTCTGTAAAGTAGCATCATCGGCCTATCACTTGGAACAAGTAGATTAGAGGACTAAACAAGGCACCCTTTTTACCTGGTACTTGGCTCTAGGTCAGGTAAGTAAGTGTTTTGGTAAACACTGAATGGGTAGACTTCGCTAGATTCTGTGGTGTACGAAAAAAATAAAAAGGTATGCCTGCTATATGCTTTATCATAATATACTGACATCATGCCACGGTAAACAGCATCCTGTACATTAAGTTTAAAGATATTATACACTCGACTTTTTATCTCGGAGCATGAATTTCATGTCAAAGGTCCCTGTGGCCTTGTTCCATGTGAACAGATTTCTATCTTCTGAACAATAATTGATCAATCCGCCACTTTTCAGGCTAACTTGTGCAATTATTGACTCCACTAATATAGATCGAAATTATAGTTGAAAAATAGTTTTTGCCTTTCTGCAAGATATTTGTCACTGAATATTCCACATAATTCCGCACCTATCAATCCAAGCCAGGTATTTTACGATTTAAAATGACAATAATCTATATCGTGCTACTGTGGCGCTGATCTGTTAAGAGGACGAATCGATCAACAGTTAGAAAAAGCTTAACATCCGTAAAGAAGCAAGTAGGCCTATATCTTGTCTTTCAAAGCGAACAATTGAATACAGGTATAGCTGGTCTTTCAAAACAAACAAATATAACCAGGGATGCAAAGACAAAACAAGTGTTCTTATTCTCCACCTTTTAACTTTCGTTTCCACACAGGAAAAACAAAACCTTCCCGCTATGAACAGGCAAACCTCCCCACCGCCCCCAAAAAGTATAAATTACGAAACTGAACCTAACCAGACAAAAACTGAATTTGCAAGTAACAGGGGCAAAGGAGTAACCTGACCTCAGGGACAGAAAGGAAAGGTCAGTTTATCTACTAGGAAACCCACCAGGCAACCCCTTCCCCCGACCCGACCCCCTTTTCCCCAGGTAAAAAAAAAATACTATACACCACTTTCACGGAACACACCCTTGCAGCAAAAACTTGCAGCCTGGACCCCTAGTCAGCCATATGAAGACAAGGCCCCTTCATTACAAGAGACATAAGATAATGTTATCATAGGGGTCTCTTGAAAAGTATATTGTACAGGTATGCAGAATTTATGTAGATCCCATTCAAAGTAAACGGCTGGACAGATTTATGTAGGTTCCTTTAAAAGTATCAGTTAGGAAATATTTATGTACGTCTCTTTAAAAGTATAAAGTTGGACAACATTTATGTAGATCCCTTTATAAGTATGCAGTTTGACAGAATTTATGTCATTCCTTTAAAAGTATACATTTATGCAGAATTTATATGGATTCCTTTAAAACTATAGTTATTCAAAACTTGTGTAGATCCCTTTAAAAGTATGCAGTTGGACAAAATTTCTGTAGAGTCCTTCAAGCATATAGAGGAAAGATTATGTAGAAGTACTTGAAAAGTATACAGTTATGCAAAACTTCTGTAGATCTATTAAATTCAAAAGTATGCAGTTAGACAAAATTTGATTAGATTCCTTTAAAGCTATACAGTTAGGCAAAACCTCTGTAGATCTATTAAATTCCAACGTATGCAGATACACAAAATTTATGTAGATTCCTTTAAAGCTATACAGTTAGGCAAAACTTCTGTACATCTCTTAAATTCAAAAGCATGCAGTTAGACAAAATTTATGTAGATTCCTTTAAAGCTATACAGTTAGGCAAAACTTCTGTACATCTCTTAAATTCAAAAGCATGCAGTTAGACAAAATTTATGTAGATTCCTTTAAAGCTATACAATTAGGCAAAACTTCTGTACATCTCTTAAATTCAAAAGTATGCAGTTAGACAGATTCATTTAATACAGTTAGCAAAACTTCTGTACATCTCTTAAATTCCAAAGCATGCAGTTAGACAAAATTTATGTAGATTCCTTTAAAGCTTACAGTTAGGCAAAACTTCTGTGATCTCTTAAATTCATCAGTTAGACAAAATTTAAATTCCTTTAATTCAAAAGTATGCAGTTAGCAAAATTTATGTAGATTCCTTTAAAGCTATACAGTTGGGACATCTCTTAAATTTATGCAGTTAGACAAAATTTATGTAGATTCCTTTAAAGCTATACAGTTAGGCAAAACTTCAGTAGATCTATTAAATTCAAAAGTATGCAGTTGGGCAAAATTTATGTTGATTTCTTTAAAGCTATATAGCTGGGAAAACTTCTGTAGATCTCTTAAATTCAAAAGTATGCAGTTAAACAAAATTTGATTACATTCCTTTAAAGCTATACAGTCAGGCAAAACTTCTGTAGGTCTCTAGAATTCAAAAATACAGTTGTGTTAATCTCCAGTGTGCAGTTATGCAAAATTATGCAGATCCTTTAAAAGCATAGTTAGACAAATTTTGCGTAGGTCTCTCGACAATTATACAATCAGGAAAAATTTATACATTCATTATTACAACAATGAAACGATAATACGAAGTCATGAAGCTTGAAGACCTTACGCAATTGGAGGTGACCTTCAAATAAAGGTGCCGCATAAATGTCAGTAGTCCGGGAAAGCAAGTCAGAGCCACTCTGAGGATAACTGGATATCCTCTTAAGGACAACTGGATATCCTCTATGGGAATAACTAGCTATCATCTTAGGGTATAACTGGATATCATCTTTGGGAATGACTGGATATCGTCTTTGGGAATTACTGGATATCCTCTTTGGGAATGACTGGATATCCTCCTAGGAGATCACTGGATATCCTCTCAGGGGACAACTGAATATCAGCTATGGGAATAACTGGATATCTTCTTAGGGTATAACTGGATATCCTTTTAGGATAACTAGATATTCTCTTTGGGGATGATTGCATATCCTCTTTGGAGATAATTGGACATCCTCTTAGGGGATAACTGGATATCCTCTTTGGGGATAACTGGCTATCCTTTTTGGGGATAACTGGCTATCCTCTTTAGGGATAACTGGCTATCCTCTTTGGGGATGACTGCATATCCTCTTTGGATACAACTGGATATCTTATGGTATAAACTGGATATCCTCTTTGAGGTTAACTGGATATCCTCTTTGAGGTTAACTGGATATCCTCTTTGAGGTTAACAACTGGATATCCTCTTTGAGGTCAACTGGATATCCTCTTTGGGGATAAATGGATATCCTCTTTGGGGATAACTGGATATCCTCTTTGGGGATAACTGCATATCCTCTTTGGGGATAACTGGATATCCTCTTTGGGGATGACTGCATACCCTCTCTGGATATAACTGGATATCTTATGGTATAACCGGATATCCTCTTTGGGGATAACAGCTTATCCTCTTTGGGGATAACTGCATATCCTCCTTGGGGATAACGGCATATCCTCTTTGGGGATAACTGAATATCCTCTTTGGGGATAACTGGATATCCTCTTTGGGGATGACTGCATATCCTCTTTGGATATAACTGGATATCTTATGGTATAACTGTATATCCTCTTTGGGGATAACTGCATATCCTCTTTGGGGATAACTAGATATCCTCTTTAGGGATGACTGCATATCCTCTCTGGATATAACTGGATATCTTATGGTATAACCAGATATCCTCTTTGAGGTTAACGGGATATCCTCTTTGGGGATAATTGGATATCATGGGGATAACTGGATATCCTCTTTGGGGATATCTGCATATCGTCTTTGGGGATAACTGCATATCCTCTTTGGGGATAACTGCATATCCTCTTTGGGGATAACTGCATATCCTCCTTGGATATAACTGGATATCTTATGGTATAAGTGTATATCCTCTTTGGGGATAATGCATATCCTCTTTGGGGTAACTGCATATCCTCTTTGGGGATAACTGCATATCCTCTTTGGGGATAACTGCATATCCTCTTTGGGGATAACTGCATATCCTCTTTGGGGATAACTGCATATCCTCTTTGGGGATAACTGCATATCCTCTTTGGGGATAACTGCATATCCTCTTTGGGGATAACTGCACATCCTCTTTGGGGATAACTGCACATCCTCTTTGGGGATAACTGCACATCACATCCTCTTTGGGGATGACTGCATATCCTCCTTGGATATAACTGGATATCTTATGGTATAACTGTATATCCTCTTTGGGGATAACTCATATCCTCTTTGGGGTAACTGCATATCCTCTTTGGGGATAACTGCATATCCTCTTTGGGGATAACTGCATATCCTCTTTGGGGATAACTGCATATCCACTTTGGGGATAACTGCATATCTTCTTAGGGTATTACTAGATATCCTCTTTGGAATAACTGGATATCCTCTTTGGGGATAACTGGAGAGGATATTCTTTTCAAAGCAAGAGTCATACTTAAAATAAATAAGAAATTACAGATATTTCAACATAACTGCCCATATATGGTTTTGTATGAAGAGTTACCAACTAACAAATTACATATTCAAGTAGTTCAAGACAATCAGGAATAAAATAAAAATAAAAAAATAAATCTAATGACTACCCAACATACTGAACTACTCCAAGACAATCAGGAATAAAATAAAAATAAAATATTAAATCTAATTGACCACCCAACATATTGGACTACTGTGAAGAGACAGAAAGTGGTTACAATGCGATTTTCTTTTAAAATTGTTCACAGACCAAAACGGCGACTTTTTAGCAATACAGGAAATGATGAAATAGTCAAAAACAATTTCTAATGAATTTTTTCCTCTTGTTCAGGATCCTGCTCTTGTTGATATATTTATGAAATTTTTCTTCAATCTGTAAATATTCATATCTTTTATTCCTTTTACATTTGATGTGTTGGGTTAGCACGCACGCACGCTCTCTCTCTCTCTCTCTCTCTCTCTCTCTCTCTCTCTCTCTCTCTCTCTCTCTCTCTCTCTCTCTCTCTCATACTTTAAATACATGCATACACAATACAAGCAGTTTATATCATATATTTACACATGTATACATGTATATATGCATATATACACTATATACATATACACATATATACATATAAACCACCCACTAAGAGATACGCGTAGTGCAAAAAAGCTTTCATAATTAAAATGTGAGTAATGTATTTCTTAATGGTCACAAAACATGAATCAACTTACGTAGCCTTACAAAATTAAAAACTGCTGACGTCAGCATAGCTAGCAAAAACAGCATATAAACCAAACATATTCCCTTTTGAGGTCATTATAAGCCTACTTGAAGTTTCGCAAAATTTTTGGCGACAATTCTATATTTTTATAAGTTTCTCCCGTAGTTTTGCCATACTAGAAGTGATAAATACAACAATATACGTAAATATTTAAAGCTGGTCTGTATTAAAATTACAGGTAGGCTTCAGAGGGAGCGAGGATCTTAAGCTCAAAGAAAATAAATGATCAAAGTTTGTAACAAAAATACCAAAAGTGTTTTTAGGCCAATGTGAAAACGGGTCATGTTTAATGTTCAATTTTAAAACCACGATTTTAAAACCACGACGTCCGTGATCAACAACAAAGCACTGCAAAGAACTACAAAAAGACCTAATTACCAAACGTTTTGGATAAAACAACATTAATAAACTACAAAGAAAAGCAACGTTTACAATAAAAAAGAAAACGTTTAATAGCACAACGCGATGAAGCGAGCAGTCGTCGGCCCTCACGCGTGCAAAACATTACGGAACCTCACGATACCTTGAGCTGTCATCACTGTTCTCATCATTATATAATTTCTACCTAGTAGCCCCACAGAATGGTTCCCTTGACGATAGCACAAGAAATGATTGTGACATGGAGAATTAACACGGAGAATTCCCTACATACTGTATATATATAATATCCCTCAGGAACCATCTACGGGCTGCTTAGCAAAATTCAATCTCTGAAGTAGTGGACAGTGTTTCGAAAGGATTACTAATCTGCCTCTCTACTTTCTCAATTATCTTCAATTTCCGGATCTTTAAATTCAGTACCAAAACGTTTACATCCAGTTTTATTTTTTATAAAAAAGTCTCAGGATTCATTTATCAGAGTTTGATTCCGTAAATGCACGAATACATCTGATACAATGAAAATGAATCTTATCTATGTATTACAAAGGACCCTTTCTTGGTAGATTAACAAAATGTTTCAAACCAGTTTTTTCCAATTTTGTATAGAGTCGAATGACTAATCTATCATAGTTTTATTCTGTAAATGAACGAATGCACCAAATGCAGTAAGAATGAATCTATGTAATAAATAGGACTCTGTCTAGTTTTTGTTACAAACGTAGGTAGGTACAATCCCCCAAAAAAAAAAAGTATAAACAAAAACTAGAATTCTGTCTCGAAATTATTGGTTCAGGGGCATAATGAAACGTCTATAACAGCAGCTGACGCAAAGCTACAGCGCAAACAAGACCATGGGGATATGAAGCAACAATGTAAAGAACAAAAACAGGGGAATGGTGTACTTTCCCTTTATACAACGAAGTCCGGGAGGACAAACTGCAAGAAATACATTAATGGAAATAGCTAGGACTGAGCTGTCCTACATACTTAAAGGTTACTTAACCAAAAGAACCTGACCAAGGCTAAGAAGAGAGAGAGAGAGAGAGAAAATTTAAGTTCGATTGGTAATCGAAATAGGCTCAGGGAGGGGAAGGCTGCATAACGTCAACTCACACTCATACTGGGAGAACCTGGTCGGTAGCCTTATGTCGTGTTTATTATATACATATATATATGATTCTATTTACAGAACACAAACACACACAAAGACTCAAAACCTAACTAAAAATGGTAGCATCAATTCGCTGGCCACCTGCAATGGCTAGTGTTTCTCTCTCTCTCTCTGGATGAGCAGAATTTGTCTCTTGTACCAAATCAAAATGATACATAAACCTACGTCTCATTCTTTTATCTTTCTCATTTCAAAAGCTAATTCGGCTTATGCTCTAGGAAGACTTTCTTTGCAAGAGTGGGTGGAAGAGGGAATTTGGGGGGGTCTCCTTTAGGAGCTACACCACTTCGGCCTAACATAAAAAGAGCTCATTCTTAACAAATGGCGTCGCCCCAGTGTCTGGGCCTTTGGGTTCTGTCGGGAATTGTTTATAACAAAAATTAAATTTACCCGAGTTTTCTCCCAACTAAAATTTTGGTAAGCGTGTAAAAGCAAAATATATTTCTTTTACATATACATTAGTTGTTTTCCTGTAAGCTGTCGATAATATTAGACAGTGGAAAAACTAAACTGAATTTTAAATAGCAATTCACTACAGAAATAAATTACAGATACAAGCCTACACCTAGTTACAAGGCCGCGAAACCAGACGGCGGGGAAACCAATTAGTTTCTGTTCTGCCTTGACTAACAAATGACAAATAGGAAATGAATTTGGCCTCATAGGCCTAATTCCTTTCCTATTTATCTTAAGAGGGACAATACATACCCAAGTTGGAGTTTATTTTTCATTCTAATATATACAGTAAGTCGTTTAAGCGAACAGGTCATGTTCTGCCTTTTTTACCCAAACGAACACAGCGATGACCTAGTGTCACAAAAGTATATTAAATAAATAATGTCTTACGAATAATAACAACAATAATATTATTATTATTATTATTGTTGTTCATTATAAAGAAGTTAAAGAATGTAGGAAATACAGAAAGAGGCGATCAGTGATTAGGAAAAAGGATAAACCAATAAATTAATGAAAAAAATATAAATAAATTATAAAAATACACGGTGAATTGTTTTAGGGTAGTAATACAATGGTAATACAATGCATCTTCGCTTGAACTTTTGCGGTTCTAATTACACATCCTCCTCAGGGAGACTACTGATAACATTACGTAATGACATCAATACAACTGTGTTTAATAAAGCACACCCAGCGTTATGGCGCTGGTTTAGACAAGGGGAAAAAAATAACCAATGAAACTTGTTCGAAGATCAGTCTCCAACAAAGTTCCAACCAAGGTTTCCACCGCGTCCGAAAACAACAGATAGAACCAGTCCTCCTTCGATCGAAGTTTTCGTGCATCTCTACCCTGAAGGCGGGGGTCGGCTAGACCGACAACCATAAACTATAATCGTAGGGCGCCTTCCTTAAAATTACAGTAAGCATACCTAGTGCAAAAATGGCTACCTATACACCAAAGCGACTTGCATACGATCTGGCAATAGCTCCTGTCTCCCAAACAAACAGTTTAAATCCCGTCCCTCCAACTCAGTAAGTCTTTTCAATATTAATTCAAAACAGTGTTTTACAATTAACTCGGGAATATTATTTTTTACCTACAGTCTGTTGATTGTTGTTGATTACACCTAATAATTCACGTATTTTGTTTTCCTCATTCTACATACAAACTCAAACCACCACAATCTCTGTCGTTCTTATCTACCGATCAGTGGGTATCATCCCAATTATCAATTCTGATTCAAACTTAAAATAGATTTCGTCTCGAAAAAAAGTACACAATACATTACCCAACTTTAAATCAATATTTACGCGACATCGATTAAAAAAAAAAAAAAATAGGCCAGACTTATGAATTAGTTCCAGTAACATCATTTTAAACTGAACAGCAGTCCACATACTCCTTTATTAGGCCTTTGTCAGAATATGTATTAACTAGGGAAAGGACATATAGTGCGTGGACACTCAATGTGATTCTACTTACAACATTTCGTCCAATCTGCGACGAACCAGTGTGTGCGCGTGTATTATATATACATACATACACACACATATATACATATTATATACATAAATATGTACAGTATATATAAATGTTTTACACACATATATATATATATATATATATATATATATATATATACACATACATACATGTATATATATTAAAATCAATATAGGCTACAGCTGACCTTAATAATAAGAGCACAATCACTTAGCCTAAGCGAAGCACAGAACGTCAAATACCTTTTTTATCTTATGAACAAAAAAAATTTATTTGTTTGTGATAGTAAGTTTGCAAATAATTTTGCAACGCCAGTTTTAGTAACCATAAATCAAGTGCAAATTACTTCAGATATGACAATATTTGATTTGTGACTATCAAGAGAATAACATAATATTTGACTTCTGACTATCAAGAGAATGTACAGTACTAGTAATCCAGTGCATTTATGGGACCTGACTACTGTGTTAATGTATCATTTCCATAAAATATTGGTAAAATGAAACAATTTTTTAAAGTTGAACATCCTGGAAAAATAATCTAAGGACCAAATACCCAGGGTCCAACAAACGATGCTCATATAATAATAATATATTGAATCTTGGGCTATGTTCTTTGGCCTAGTTCTACATAATATATATATATATATATATATATATATATATATATATATATATATATATATATATATATATATATATATATAATATATTTATATTTATAATGGTAACAAACTTTAGTCAAAATTCAATGACTGCAGTTCTAAGCCACTATTACGTTGGCAAACAACATCGTAAGTTTTATTTGCTAACACAACGAGCGAGAATATTTAAATGTTACAATCTTTTCGTCGCGTCTCTATACTGAACGCATATCCAGCACCATTAGCCTATACGAATAAGCACACTTGTCAGTCATGTCTTTTGGCACCCGTAACCTATGTGTATTGCCAAAATGTCATTATCTGAAGGTATGGTGGACTCACACTGGTTCATCTTCTTACCGTACATTTAATTCGACGCATATACAGTACTGAACCTTATGCTAGATTTCGTATAGAAAAATCCTATATACAAACATTTTTCACTACAGGCCTAAATTAAATCATCAGCATTTCCATTCTGATCATCAAAGATATTGGATGGACTTACAAAAGTGAAAATGCAAGTGAAAAATGTGAAAATGTAAGTGAAAAGTTAAAAAAGCACGAATATACAGTAATTAAATCCTATCTCATTCTACCTGTCAATGTAATCGAAATACATTTAAATTAACATCTCATAAAACACTAAATTAACATTATTCATAAAACATTAACATTACTAATAAAACAATTAATATTACTCAAAAAACATGTACCTTCTTGCAATATACTTTTATTTGGAGAAACCTAAAATGAGGTAATGTTTTCACTTTGTACGGCTTCGACTAGAACTAGGTTAAACACGCTAGAACACCCAATTAGACCACAAGAAATTCAATTTCTTCCACGAATAAAAGCCACAATGCTAGTGCCAGACCATTTATTGGTAATCCGTGAACTATCTTATTGATAATCCATAGAGTGTTTTACTAGTAATCCATGTGCTATTCCATAATTTACAAATAACGTGCATCAACTGACATAGGCCTAATAAACGAGACATTCCTTACTATTATGGAGGAAAGGGTTTTGCACCTCACGAATCGAGGCATAACTAATGACTTACCGCTGGTCTAAATGGGCAGTTCAAAGGCTTCATTTCTGTGTACTGCAGTACGTTAGAGCTGTTCAGATACTCCCAAAACCAAGAAAATGAGCGTTATACTAAATGGCAAACCGGCAAACATTCAGCTACTAAGTTTCCAATGAATGCAAATTGCTCACACTTAACCCTACCTAGCAAAGAGGGCAAATTAGTTATTGTTATACTTCATATGGAATGAGCATATAAAGGTTTCGTGAGCTGTGAGAACTGGCTAAATAAAAATATGGCAAAATGTAACGGTATGCCTAATCAAGTTTTGTCATTCGCGCCAAAAACAAATAGAAAACGTTGTTGATGTCCATTACCACAGATAACAGATAATAGTAAAAATCTCAGATAACAGATAATAGTAAAACATCTCAAATAAAACAAAGTAAAAAAACAAAATAAACCCCTCGAAGTCTGAAGTAAGTTTATCTGTCGTGTTCATTCACAATGCAGTCGACCTTATCAACAATATCACTGCAGCTTTCCACGCGAATAATTACAAAACGTTTATCCCCTTAACTTACATAAAAAAATCAAGCATTTTCAAGCTACAATACAAGTCTTTTTAAAAAATCATTGTATTTTTTCCTACAGTAATCGATAATCAACATTATAATCTGAAAGTCATTACTTTATATTTCAATATCAATCTGCTAGGCCTAAATTTGTGTCCGTTACGCTGTTTTGTACTTTAGACGTCAATAAGTTATATTTCAATACCAATTTGTTAGGCCTAAATTAGTGCGTCTGTAAGGCAAAGATTTTACCCCAAAAACAGGAGTTTCCCAATAATTTCAATACTGTAATAGGTATATTTGACAAGTAAACTATTTTTAGGGTGAAACAGTTGTCATATGACATGCCCTTTACAACTAGTAATTTATAATAGGCCTTATCTCTTAGTTTCCTGTCCAGGCCTAGAGCTTAGTGAAACCTAAATAAGACTACTTACCTATTTTCCCGAGACAAGCGCAGAAGATCCACAGGCTGATGATGAAGGGCGTCTGAACTCTTTCGAAGTCTATGACGGCCACGGGATACCTCTTGTTGGGGTCACCATGGCCTGCGCCATGCCCACCACCAGCGTGGCCCTCTTCGCCATGCCCACCACCGCCTCCGTGGCCCTCTGCGCCATGCCCACCACCACCACTGCCTTGATCTCCACCATGGGCATCGCCGCCCGTTCCGTGGTGTCCCGCAGGGCTGACGCTCGGGCCTCCAGTGCTTTGATGCCCACTTCCTCCTCCTCCTCCGCCCCCTCCTTCAGAACCGTGTAAACTGTTACCACCACTGCTCCTGGGAGTCGTGCCCACGTGAGGGTGGGCTTCCGTCGGCGTGTTGGCACTTACGTACGCCAAGAACCCTAACACACACGTTACGTACAGGAAAACATACTTGACACCCATTGCTGACAAGGGAGTAATATTAAGTATATATATACCGTTACGCACCTCGTGGGATTAAATCACAGACACCAACACACCGTTATGTAAAATAAGAATAAAAATAAAGGCAATTCACGCTAAATTTCTCTTTTCCAACGAAAGTTGACCCTTTTCCCCCTCCAGCTCTCGGCCGCAAATGATTTTAACACTGTTTTACTCAAAACACCGAAGTGCCTCGTTCGGCGGCTTTCAAACTACCGCAGCAGCAGCAGCAGTAGACGTGTGACTTTCAGAGACTTACTGCAGACGAGCAAGTCCAATCACAGTCTTATAACGAATAAAAATAAATAACGAAAGTCTTTGGAGATCGAGGCTTCGAATCGAAAGCGCGCGCACGGAAAAGAGTGAGAGAGAGGGAATGGCACATGCAACCTCGATAGTGGCCAACAGCTGACTGACTCTGCCGTTCTCTTGACTCTCGTGTTTGTTCTTCCTCACTCGGGGAGATTCAACCACCGGCCTCTTTCCCTCCCCCCACCTTTCCCCAACAAACCCCCTCCCATTACCAGAACGCACGCACACACACACACACACATACGGTCTTTCCTGTTTTCTTTCTCATTCCAATCCAGAATGGAGACATTCTCTTGGGGACCACTGTTAATGTGATTAATATTAACATCACTGTATAACAAAGGTGCAATTACCTTCGCAAGAAGTCAGCAACGAAATATTGCAACGGACATTCTATTAGTTCTTGTATTTTAAGCCAAGGTTGCATAATCACGTAATTACTGCTGCAGAGAATGACCTTAAAAGAGGATAGGGTGGAAATAAGCCAACATAAACATTCAACTGGCAAAGTTACTGTTTTATTTTTTTTTTTTTTTTTTACCGTGGATGATATTAGTCGCGCTTGGGTACATAACACCAATAATCTATTACTAATCTGGTATCTTTGATACCATCTAGACTCACTGTGTACTGATGCACTACTTCCGATTGGTTCCAAATTAGACTTAAAACGGTTATAAACGACAATCAGTTGGCAATTTAAGATTCAATATGGAGTCTAGAAGTAATTTGTTGGTTCATAATTAATTGAACCAATAAAGGGAGTGCGAAATAAATCAACAAATATAAATGACATTCGGTCGGCAATTTAAGAATTACGAGATCTAAACGTCATGTGTTTATAGAATTTGAATATCTCTAGAGCTCACTACAGTCAGTTATACTTTCAGCGTAACTTCTCATACGAAGAAGTACCCGCCTCAGCTGCGTAAGCTCCTTTTTTGTATCTACAATAGTAAGGAAAGGCATTCAACCCAAGCACTAAACGTTCACTTAAAAAGTTTGGTCTTCATGCTGTCGGCAGAGATTTACTGTTTCGAAATGAGGCTGTGCGGTTAGTTGATGCCTAAAAAGATAATAAACTATGCAAGCTTGAAATATGAATATTCTTTCTTAAATGACGAAAGCTTCACCACTTGTAAGAAACGACAGAATGTACCTCAATATGAAGGCTTTGACGCCATCTTTTGCCTTTATGGGACTAGACGCGAAATAGGTTTGTTCCTGTCTTTTTATGTAAAGATGCAATGATTCATGTTACAACGAATATTAGGTGTTCTTGTTAATGATTTTTTAATAACTAGTTCTATTTTCCGTGAATCACAAACACGAATCTCAATATGCTTGTTTCAACATTTAATTACCCTGATTCCATAGAAAACATGATGAGTCAGTGGTCACTGCCACAATTGTACTTCAACAGCAGAAAACTTCCATAATATTGGCTGCACCGTGCGCCTGCGAAGAAGGCTCACTAGCAGCTCATCGAGCCCTCTACACACCCACTGATCCATTCATTTTTATCTTGCGTGTACGCTCACACCCCTGGGTTTTAAGACCATTCCTTTCCAATACTTCTTTCACTTTTTAGGTTTTTCTCTCATCCTTCATAACACTCCAGAATTTTATTTTTTTAACCAACTTATTGCCCTCCACTCTTCCCATATGACCAAACCATCTCTCCTTTTTTTTCCCAGGCTGCAACCGCCAGTCCACTGAGTAACAGGTGCCCAGTTCATTGCTTAGGTCAAAAAAGATCCACCGACCTTGGAACTCTAGCTGATAAGGCTAGGCTGCAGCCATATGATCATAGGGGCCAGTAAGTGGACTGGATAAGTACCTGGAATTTATTCAAATGTAGTGGGTTGCAAGCCTGGGTAGAAAACGGCATAGGGATAAAAACTTCATCCTGAAATAAATATGAAAACTGCAAAAGTATATAACATCTAGAGCTTCCCATCCTAAGGGAAAAGGCACGCAAATAAAAAATATATTCACATACATGTATAATACGAAAATATTCGTATGGAATTGGAATATAGAATTTAATCCAAAGGCCAAGCGCTGGGACCTATGAGGTCATTCAGTGCTGAAATGGAAATTGACAGTAAAAGGGTTTGAAAGGTGTAACAGGAGGAAAACCTCACAGTTGCACTATGAAATATTGTTAGGAGAGGGTGGAAAGTAAGATAGAAGAAAGATAATATGAACGGAGGTACAGTAAAAGGAATGAAAGAGGTTGCAGCTAGGGGCCGACGTGACCCTACAAAGAACCTTAAGTAATGCCTACAGTACACCGCGTGAGTTGCGCTGATGGCACTACCCCGTAAGGAGAAAGTATTCATATGAAACATGTCTCATAGGCCCATTAACTTGCAATGCAAATTTTCACAGAATAGAGGGAATGTATTGCATGAATTGTGCACTGTACAAGTATATTTCCCACGTCAAAAGTTATTCCCTTAGTAGACTTATAGCACCAAGACCACAAAACGCTACCCTGTGGAACACCAGACAGGAAAGGTTTAGGTTTACAAGAACTGTGCATGTAGCCTACACGGTTTTAGAGAGTTCACATATGCTCCTGAGAATGTTTCTTTCCAAGGGCGTTAAAAAGATCCCGATAGGCCCCTACTGTATGCCAAACACGTATAAAAAAAAAGAGGTGATCAAGGAAGAGCAAATAACACAACGGAGGTTTACGACCTTGGCGAACGCCGGGAAAATAAAGGTTTACAGAATCTGATGATATAAAGATAAAGCGAATGGTAAAATGGCCTACGTATTCCCCAGTGAATATGCGCATCGATTTCCTTACACAGAGGTCACAAAACCGGGATAAATAACCCGAATATGGTCTGCCAAGAAATACAAGACAATACTGAAGGCGAGACTGCGCCTAGGAACTGAATAATAAAGGCG
This sequence comes from Macrobrachium rosenbergii, assembly GCF_040412425.1. Taxonomy (NCBI): domain Eukaryota; kingdom Metazoa; phylum Arthropoda; class Malacostraca; order Decapoda; family Palaemonidae; genus Macrobrachium; species Macrobrachium rosenbergii. The sequence continues at coordinate 38,985,311 of NC_089745.1, forward strand.
AAGGACAGAGTTCTTGAGGCGCAACAAGCTTCCAGTTATCGTATGAATACATATGTTCATCTTAGACAATGCATAATTTGTATGTACTTAATTTGAGACGGTTTCAAATATGCCCCTTATGTATATAATATAAACATACGTATCCTTGTTGTGATGTTTAAAAAAAAAAAAGATTAACAAAGCCCTCTTGTTGAAACTCAGCTTTCAAGCAAATCTTCTCCTGACGTTCAAAGTGCTTCATGCTATAATGTCATTCTCACATACTTTTTGAAAGTGGGTAGTTTACCAACATCTCCGGTACAGTACTAATTTTATTCCCGGGCATGACAAGACTGAATCTTCAAATACTGATGCAACTTAAAACTGATTCGTCTGTCATTATAGTATCTGTTTCTGAAAAGGATTAAGAGAGCCTCAAGCAAATGCCTTCTCTACTGTATATCTAACTTCTACGGTGAGTCCTTTTAATCTACCCATACAAGGGCAGAACAGGTGAAATGGTGAATTTCAGTGCATACCCTGGAAAGTGTCCGAGCTCGTCCAGAACTGTTGCTGAAAACGAAACTCTATGCTTTCCAACTGTTATTCTTATTCTTATTCACAAGATGAACTCTATTCATATGGAACAAGCCCACAGGGGCTTTTGACTTAAATTCAGGCTTCCAAAGAATATGGTGTTCATTCGAAAGAAGTAACAGAAGGTAGCAAGAAATACAGAAAGCGGAGATTACTTATTAGAAAAAACAGATAAATTAACAAATTAATGAATAAATAAAAATGTAAGTTAAATATCAAAATACAAGTTGAATTGTATTAGGGTACTAATGCATTGCATTTTCGCTTGAACTTCTAAAGTTCCAATTGCATGCCATCCTCTGGGAGGCTGTTCCACAGTCAAACGGTGTGAGGAATAAAGGATCTCTGGAACTGGGAAGTTCGACAGCGAGGTACATTGCCTGCATATTGGTGCAGCTGTTCAGCAAATCTGTTGTATGATCTTCAAACAAATCACTAAAATAACGAGGGTACTTATTTGTTATTGTTATAATCAAGGGTCAGAGAAAATCTGCATATCAACTGGTACTCTATATTTCACCTCCAGTTGTGTCAGGTTAGGTTAGGTTAGCTTTTATGAGATTTAGGCCGTCAAGCGAAGCACTAAGGCACTTTAGGCATTCAGCTCTTAAGACAGTGAAAAGAGGGAGTTGGAGTGGTTGGACAGCAAGATAGAGATACAGAAAATAAAGGAGATGAAATACAAAGATCAAAAGGTGGAACTGGGAGAAAAACCCACACAATTACACTAAGAATAGCCAAGAGGGTGGACAGCAAGACTGAAGAAAGGAAGCTGGAACGGAGGTAAAGTAAGAGGCTAAAAGGTGGGTGCAGTTAGGGGCCAAAGGGACGCTGCAAACACCATTTAGTAACGCCTACAGGCACCCGAACCTTATCATTGTTATCTATGTTTTTTCACTTATGTCATTCATCCTCAAATTTGCCACTTATTACCGAACCTCATTAACTAAATAATGTCGCAACACCATTGTTCTGACGTCATTCCTATAGAGAAAACACGGTGTTCCCCATTAACCAGTGTCGCAGCAACATTGTTCTGACGCCATTCATGTAGTGGAAACATGACTGCCCCAATTAACCAAACAATGTGGCAACAACATTGTTCTGACTTCATTCCTATAGTGAAAACATGATGTTCCCCATTAACCAAACAGTGTCGCAGCAACATTGTTCTGACATCATTCCTATAGTGAAAACATGACTTCCCCCATTAACCAAACAATGTCGCAACAACATTGTTCTGACATCATTCCTATGGGGAAAACATGACTTCCCCATTAACCAAACAATGTCGCAACAACATTGTTCTGACATCATTCCTATAGTGAAAACATGATGTTCCCCATTAACCAATCAATGTCGCAACAACATTGTTCTGACTTCATTCCTATAGTAAAAACATGATGTTCCCCATTAACCAAACAGTGTCGCAGCAACATTGTTCTGCCATCATTCCTGTAGTGAAAACATGATGTTCCCCTATTGATCAACAGTGTCGCAACAACATTGCTCTGACATCACTCCTGTAGTGAAAACATGACGTTCCCCATTAATCAAACAATGTCACAACAACATTGTTCTGACATCATTCATATGGGAAAACATGATGTTCCCCATTAACCAAACAGTGTCGCAACAACATTGTTCTGGCGTCATTCCTGTAGTGAAAAAACGACGTTCCCCATTAACCAAACAGTGTCGCAACAACATTGTTCTGACATCATTCCTATAGTGAAAACATGACGTTCCTCCATTAACCAAACAGTGTCGCAACAAAACTGTTCTGACGTCATTCATGTAGTGAAAACATGAACGTTCCCCATTAACGAAACAGTGTCGTGACTGTTCTGACGTCATTCCTTGTGAAAACATGACGTTCCTCATTAACCAAACAGTGTCGCAACAACACTGTTCTGACGTCATTCCTATAGTGAAAACATGACGTTCCCCATTAACCAAACAGTGTCGCAACAACATTGTTCTGACGTTATTTCTGTAGTGAAAACATGACGTTCCCCATTAACCAAACAGTGTCGCAATAACATTGTTCTGACATTATTTCTGTAGTGAAAACATGACGTTCCTCCAATAAACAAACAGTGTCGCAACAACATTGTTCTGACGTCATTCCTATTGCGAAAACATGACGTTCTCCCATTAACCAAACAGTGTCGCAACAACACTGTTCTGACGTCATTCCTATTGTGAAAACGACATTCCCCCATTAACCAAACAGTGTCACAACAACATTGTTCTGACGTCATTCTTGTAGTGAAAACATGACGTTCCCCAATTAACCAAACATTGTTGTGACGTCATTCCTATAGTGAAAACACGAAGTTCCCCATTAACCAAACATTGTCGCAACAAAATTGTTCTGACATCATTCCTATAGTGAAAACATGACGTTCCCCCTTAACCAGCGTCGCAACAAAATTGTTCTGACGTTATTCCTGTAGTGAAAACATGAAGTTCCCTCATTCAGGACTGTGACTTCCCCAGTTGTTTTTTTAAGTACTCACCAAAATCCCTCTTGTTCTTTTTACTCGTATGCCGATAGCCGGACTGAATAATTCACATTCCTTCTCTGAGGCTAATGCACTGTATTCGATCCAGTCAGAACCTTATTTAGTTATTCCCACTCTTCCTAAGACTAGGGCAGCTGGGTCTTCGTCATGTTTGATGACTCTGAAATTATTTTTATCTTTATTTCGTTGCCTAATGCTCCTCCTGCTGACAGTCTGTGAGTTAACGAACACGTACATTTACGTAAGATCTACCATGCTTACTTTTTTTCATTGAGATACACAGTAGTTAATTTTTCGATAGCTGGTGACAGATACACTCTGCCTCCTGTTGCATAAGATCTTCCTGAATTTTAATACCATTATTATCAAGGAAGTTACTGCAAAAAAGAGCCTAGTTAATTCTGCCTTCAAAAAGTTGGAGAATGTATCTGAATGATAATTACTTTTCTGAAAAACACCTCAGTTAATTCTGCGTGATGGGTTAATTCAAACTTGCCTTCATTAAACCTTATTAATTCATCACAAGTCATTTCACCAATGACACTTGACTCAATTTTGTTGCTAACATTCACCTGAAGAATGTACGCCGTAAAATTATTACACATACTTGCTATCCTCAACAGAAACATTCTGATGTAGGACTCAGCTATAATATATGACTGCTATACTCAACAGGAACATTCTGATACAGGAGTCGGTAACATATTTTCAATACCCAGTTTATTCATATTTTTATCTACTTATTTATTGATTTATCTTTTTTCATTTTCTAATAACTGATCTTTCTGTATTTCCTATTCTGTAACTTCTTTCAAATGAACACCATATTCCTTAGAAGCTTGAATTTCAAGTCAGTGGCCCCTGTTGGCGTGTTCCACATGAACAGGAGTTTGTCTTCTGAATAATAAATAATAATAATAATAATAATAATAATAATAATAATAATAATAATAATACGCAGCTGAGACACTTGGTGCAGGACAGAGATGCTTAGGAACTCTTCCGTAATGTAGGATTCGATATTGAATCCTTTAATATCCTTTGATATCCTTTTGTGTCTTATGCGTGGCTTAGGCGCCCATCCAGACGAACGCGTCAGTAGAGATGAATTATTATTATTATTATTATTATTATTATTATATCATTATTATTATTATTATTATTATTATTATTATTATTATTATTATTATTATTATTATTATTATTCAGAAGCTGAACCCTACGGAACAAGCCTACAAAGTGGCCTCTGACTTGAAATTCAAGCTTCTAAGGTATATGGTGTTCCTTAAGAAGAAGTAAGAGGAGGTAAAGGGAAATACAGAAAGAAAGGATCCCACTTATTAATAAAAAAAAAAATAGATTAATAAATTAATAAACAGATAAAAATGTATTAAAATGCAAGAATAGTATTGGGGTAGTAATGCATTACATCTTCGCTTGAACTTCTGAAGTCCAATTGCACGACAACCAGACTGTCCCACTGTTCCACAGCCCAACGGTGTGAGGAATACAGAACCTCTGAAACTGAGCAGTTCGACAGCGAGGCACATTTAATGCATGTTGGTGCTTCTGCTGTTCAGTAATATATTGCAAAAAGGCAATCAGTATTTCAGGGTCTCTGCGTGTCTTAACATACTCGATTATAATGTTTATTTTTTTCGTTAAAAGCAGACAGATTTTCCTCATAAGTACGTTTTTAGATGCTTCTCCCAACCCCACATCCGCCTCTCCCGACCCTCTCTCTCCTCCCCTACCCCCAGCTCCACCCCCATGCAAACACAAGTGAGATAAAGAATCGGCGATTTCTGTAAAATAAGATTATTATTATATTATTATTATTATTATTATTATTATTATTATTATTATTATTATTATTATTATTATTATTATTCAGAAGATGAAGTGTAAAATAAGAATATTATTATTATTATTATTATTTTTTATTTATTTTTTTCAGAAGATGAACCTTGTTCATATGGAGCAAGCAGACAGGGGCCACTGACTTGAAATTCAAACTTCCAAAGAATATGGTGTTCAAGAAGCTTTCAAAAAATATGGTGTTCATTAGAAAGAAGTAACAGAAGGTAATGGGAAATGCAGAAAGAAGTGACTGCCCATACAACCCAAAATAAATTTCCGGTTACCTTACCCAAACAGAAGATTGTGTTACGAGCACGTCAGGTGTCGTAGGAGTGACATCACATGTGTCAGGTGCCTTAGGAGTGAAATCAAATGTCAGGTGTCGTAGGAGTGACATCAAATGTGTCAGGTGTCGTAAGAGTGAAATCAAATGTGTCAGACGTCGTAGGAGTGAAATCAAGTGTGTCAGGTGCCTTAGGAGTGAAATCAAATGTGTCAGGTGTCGTAGGAGTGACATCACATGTGTCAGGTGTCGTAAGAGTGAAATCAAATGTGTCGTTAGATGTTGTAAGTCTTCGTGAAATCAGTGATTTCTGCGATGTTGTCCTGCGCCGCACGTAACCAACAGGCAATCGATCAATCAATCGAGCAGGCATATATATATATATATATATATATATATATATATATATATATATATATATATATATATATATATATATATATATATATATATATATATATATATATATACTGCGTTACATATATATTATAGTTTTCAACATGGGAACATTTTTAGCTTTTATTTCCGATTTTAATCTTAGATCTGCAATGATCTGGTTTTGCCTTCTTGGTCAATTTGAGGCGTTAATTTTAAGGATGTCGTTTTAATATCTATAGAATAATTTTACTGAGTCTTATATATAGATTTTAATTGTTATTACTTTTGTACAGTAGCATGCATGGTTTGGTTGGCTGGAAATGGTTCAACCTCCAGTTGATGACGTATCCGACTTGCTAGAAGTCAACAGATTGAGAGAGAGAGATATATATATATATATATATATATATATATATATAGAGATATATATTATATCACCTGGAAGTTTTTACCTCCATAAGATCTGCAATGATCTGGTTTTGACAGAGATTTCCTAATGAGGATGTCGTCTAGAATAAGACAGAGCTTTATGTAATACAGTTTTTAGTTCAAACCAGTTGGAGAGAGAGAGAGAGAGAGAGAGAGAGAGAGAGAGAGAGAGAGAGAGAGGTTATGGAACGTGAGCTACTTTAGTTAACTCTTAGGGGAGAGAGAGAGAGAGAGAGGTTATGGAACGTGAACTACTTAACTTTTGGTGTTTCGTATGAAGAACTTTTAAAGGTACATTAGACGCAAAATTGTTTCTGAAAATGAGTAAAAGGAAGTCTAATATTGGCAGAAAAGTACTTATATAATGTAGAAGAAAAAAGTCTTATCAAAAATACATAAAAAGGTTAATAACTACATACTTATACGGACCTTTGCGCAGATAATGTTGGTGTTAAAAAGGTCCCTTGCCACATAATATTCCAACATATGTTATGGGCTTAACAAACTATCTATCTTCAGCAATTCCATGTCTAAAAGACAGGACTGATAGTTCAGTGTCTAAAAGATAGGAATGGTAATTCAGTGTCTAAAAGGTAGGACTGGTAGTGTCTAAAAGTTAGGACTGGCAATTCCATGTCTAAAAGACAGGATTGATAGTTCAGCGTCTAAAAGATAGAACTAGTGATTCAGTGTCTCAAAGACAGGACTGGCAATTTCATGTCTAAAAGACAGGACTGATAGTTCAGTGTCTAAAATATAAGACTGATAATTCAGTGTCTCAAAGACAGGACTGGTAATTCGGTGTCTAAAAGATACGGCTAGTAATTCAGTGTCTAAAAGTTAGGACTGGTAATTACATGTCTAAAAGACAGGACTGATAGTTCAGTGTCTAAAAATAAGACTTGTAATTCATCGTCTCAAAGATAAGACTGGCAATTCCATGTCTAAAAGACAGGACTGACAGTTCAATGTCTAAAATACAGGACTGATAATTCAGTGTCTAAAAGATAGGACTGATAATTCAGTGTCTAAAATATAAGACTGGCAATTCCATGTCTAAAATAGGACTGATAATTCAGTGCCTAAAAGATAGGACTGATAATTCAGTGTCTAAAATATAAGACTGGCAATTCCATGTCTAAAAGACAGGACTGATAGTTCATTGTCTAAAAGATAGGACTGGTAATTCAGTGTCACAAAGATAGGACTGACAATTCCATGTCTAAAAGACAGGACTGATAGTTCAGTGTCTAAAATATTGGACTGATAATTCAGTGTCTCAAAGACAGGACTGGTAACTCAATGTCTACAAGACAGGACTTGTACTTGAGTGTCTAAAAGATAGAACTAATATTTCAGTGTTTAAAAGATAGGATTGGTATTTCAGTATCTATAAGATAGGACTCATAACTCAGTGCCTAAAAGATAGGACTGATAATTCAGTGTCTCAAAGATAGGATTGGTAATTCAGCGTCTACAAGACAAGACTTGTAATTGAGTGTCTAAAAGATAGGACTGATAATTCAGTGTTTATAAGATAGGACTGATAACTCAGCATCTAAAAGATAGGACTGGTAATTCAGTGTCTAAAAGATAGGACTGATAACTCAACGTCTCAAAGACCGGCCTGATTATCCAATGTCTAAGCAAGTGGGAAGAACATTTGAAATAAAAAACAGACAGAAATACTAGTATATCTTTAGGAAGCTGACTGACTTAATTTTTTTTATTTCTTGTCTGGGCAATCGATCCTCCCTCACTTGGTAGGTCAGCTAATGGAATATAAGATTTAGGCCAAAGGCCAAGCGGTGGGCCCTATGAGGTCATTCAACGTTGAAAGGGGAAATTGAGAGTAAAAAGGTTTGAAAGGTGTGACTGGAGGAAAGCCTCGCAGTTGCACTATGAAACAATTGTTTGGAGAGGGTTGAGGAAAGCAAGATGGAAGTAAGATGGGACGCTGCAAAGAACCTTAAGTAATGCCTACAGTGCACCTCACGGCACGACCCCCCTACGGGGTAGTCGTATCCGGCCCTGCCATCCTTTGGAAATCTTCGGCGTCGGCATTTCCTGTCTCCTGAAAATTTCTCCTGGTTCCAAAAGCATTTATGAATAAATATGTCTTCGTAAACCTTGAGATATCTTTATTTAATAAATTTAGATGTAGGCTAACCAAATAATTGCAATAAATCACTTTTTTATCGGAACATTTTTGTGTTTATGAACAAATATGTGTTCTAATAATATTTTCCATTTCATTCATTTTCAAATCTAGACCAATTAATGTAACTATTTGCCGTAAATTACTTTTAAATCTGAACAATTTTATACTAAAATTGCAGTGTAATACAAACACTAAATTCAAAACTGCAAAGAAGTACCATTAGTCATTACATACACAAACTAAAACATTATGACAGAACAGCATAAGTACATGATGCACGAGCAGAATACGTAATGAAATGACAACCAAGTAGATTTTCTTTATTAACCATTATCCATCTTATCAAGAAGGCCAAATCCCCTATTGGAATTCGCCTTGACATCCCAGCGAAGGAGACTAGAGGCACTACTGACGTAGGGATTCCTAACACCCGGCCCTCTGCACGTGGGGACATTCTCTTTCTATGGTCCTTACGTACTTGCACGTTGGGGGGCGGTTGCTGTACCCCTGCTGCATTCTGATACGCTGGGAGATGGCTCACTTGAGAGAGAGAGAGAGAGAGAGAGAGAGAGAGAGAGAGAGAGAGAGAGAGAGAGAGAGAGAGAGAATGGCCTTTTTTATGGCGACCACGTGACCAAACCTTGACTACGATTGTATTATCACATCCCTAATGACAAAAGTATCGTCTACGGCGAATTTTTTTGTTGGTATTTATGAACCGTTTAACAATGTAACTTGATGCAACTTTTTAGCAAAGACCGATTTCATAATTTAATCTTCAAGCTTCCAAAGATTATGATGTTCAACAGAAAGAAGTAATACAACAGAAGGTAATGGGAAATACAGAAAAAAGAGATCACTTATTAAAAAGGAAAAAATAAATTAACAAATTAATAAACAAATAGAAAAAAATGTAAGTAAATTATAAAAAATTTTTAATTATTAAATTATCAAGGTCCTACTACACCTTTTTAGTTCAGATTTCACGATGAGAAAAACGAACTTTCATAAAGTTAACGCAACCTAAGCTGCTCCCAATCGTAAATATAAAGCCCGAATTTAAAGCATTAGCAAGATGCGACGAGAGTGAAACTTCTACCTAATCTGAAATTATGCGGTCACCATTTCCGGCGTAAATTTTCATACAGAGCTGACATTTTTAACATTTCATATTTCCTCTGACTTTGATGCGTCAGTTTACTTGAAGCCCCGTAGCGGGTCCGTGCCGCCGTCAGTGCACCTAGCGTGTTGCACTGTAAGCATGAGAGAGAGAGAGAGAGAGAGAGAGAGAGAGAGAGAGAGAAATGAGGGGGGAGATAAAATGGTGATTCATGTCTATCTGTAATTCATTAAAACGGTGTATGCGGAGTCGGGCGGTTTGAGTGACGTAGATGCGCAGAGGCTGTCCCACCGTCCGGCTAACCTCTTCTTACATCAGCCTTGGACATTATTAAAAGGGTGTTTGCAGCGTCCATTCGACCCCTAGCTGCACCCACTTTTTATCCTTTAATTTAACCTCCATTCCCGCATCTTTTTAATTTTGCAGTTCAACCTCTCTAAATATTACTTCTTATGGCAATTATGGATATTCCCCTCAGTTCTACCTTTTGATTCTTGTACTTCATCTCCTTCATTTTCTGGAGCTCTGTATCTTGCTGTCCAACCACTCCAACTCCCTCTTTTCGCTGTCTTGAGCGCTGAATAGCCGAAAGTGCCCAGGTAGCTGGGCTTGACAGCCAAAATTTCATAAAGTTTACCTGACGGATGGAGATCAATATATCTGTGTGCCTAAGTGATACGTCCTCGTATCTGCACACACACACACACACACACACACAAACACGCACAAGCACAAATTCACCTTGTTAATGAGCATTCCCCAACAGCCTGTTTATGAAATAAGCAACTACAAAACGAATGATTTTTCTCATAGTGACAAGATACAAGGTCGGTCATGGCACCCCTTCCGGTTTCCGGCCAAGGTCGATCACCCGGATTATTAAGTTGCGTTATTACCACACTGATGATCTCCCTGTTAATAACAGCAGCATTGGCAAGGGCAGGCTCCTTATGCCAGTGTGCATGATATATATATATATATATATATATATATATATATATATATATATATATATATATATATATATATATATATATATATGTGTGTGTGTGTGTGTGTGTGTCTGTTGTGTTTATGTTTATGTATGCATGTACATATATCTTTGTATTAGCCATACGGTTGACACTGCAAAGCATTAAACAACAGCTGAAGATACTTTGACGTCCTTATCATTCATACATTCATACACAGATACACATACGCACACACACATATACTGTATATGTATATATATAATATAATATTATACATATATATATATATATTATATATACATACTTATATATGTATACATACATATATATATATATATATATATATATATATATATATATATATATATATATATATATATATATATATATATGAGTTCTTATAACAAGATTTCATGATACCTTTCATTCATTTTTTATCTCGCCTGAAATTCCCACCTAACCAAAGAGATTATATTTTTAGTTCGATTTGCATGTCCGTCTTTGTCAGTAGATTTAAGCAAAACATTACGTGTGCATTACTAAGAAAAGTTGACCAAAGGCGGATTTTGTGATTGGGAACAATCGGTTAAAATTAAGGCGATAAAGCTATGTGACTTTGGGTGGAGGAACCACCTTTTTGGGGTAATGGCGGAAAGAGCGGTGTTTGGGGGGGGGGATCTCTCAGCCTTGGCGGAGGTTTAGAATAGAACAGAATATACAATTCAGGCCAAAGGTTAAGCACGGGTACCTATGACGTCATTCAGAGCTGAAACGGAAATTGACAGTAAAGGAGGGTCTGAAAGGTGTAACAGGAGGAAAACATCACAGTCTCACTATGAATCAACTGTTAGGAGAGGGTTGAGGACAGTAAGATGGAAGCACAAGAATGTGAATAGAGGTACAGTAAAAGGAATGAAAGGGGTTGCAGCTAGGGGCCGAAGGGACGCTGCAAAGAATCTTGAGTAATGCATACAGTGCACCGTATGAGGTGTACTGACGGCACTACTCCCCTACGGGACTGGCGGAGATCTAAGTTTGCGGTCTCCCAACTCTCTTGGGGTTAACTTCTGGTTTTTATCGTTCATATTTTGGACTATATAATATTCGGCCTACAGTTCAAGTGCACATATATGCCATATCTTTTATTTTTCTCTGCGGTAAAGTTCCTTTCTCCCTGTGCTCTCGCAATCCTGTGCCCTGAGTTTCCAGACCGAATCAAGCGAAAATTCTGGATTTTTCCTTTGAAACATCCTACATAGCCCATCCTAAACTAGTGTCCTTCCATGGGGAATAAAAGTAAAACAAGATCTAAACTTGAATCTTTTCACACTGAGGAATAAAACAATGATATTCTTTTTCCTCTGAACCATCCCACATAGCCTATCCTAACTTGGGAAATAAAAGTACAACAAGATCTAAATTTGCACCTTTTGACACCACAGGAATAAATCAATGATATTCTTGGTTGATTTCCGCTCAGTTTTTCAACCAGTCACAAGATCTTCCCTGTTAGATAGCTAAGTTCATTTCAGCAATACGACTTTCATATATAATATCCAGATTGTCTGATACTCAGGGTTCAAACCATTTAAAAAAGAATATATTTAAACACAACGCATTTAGAAGTTTTATTTCTTTTTTCCTTACTTTTAACCGTGTCCTTAGGTCAAGTAATTTCTAAAAGTCATATGCCAGCGCTTTTGTTTCTGATGGTAATACACTGTTACCCCGTAGTTGATAAGATGAAAGTTATCGAGATAGAGAGAGAGAGAGAGAGAGAGAGAGAGAGAGAGAGAGAGAGAGAGAGGAGTCGTCTATTATTTCTAATACCAGACGTAGGACGCCGTTATTATGTTATTCGTTCTGTCTGTCTCTCTCTCTCTCTCTCTCTCTCTCTCCCTTTCTTACCAAGTCTAGCTTCTCTCTCTCTCATTTCTCCTAAAGTTTTGTTTTTGCCTTTCTCTCTCTCTCTCTCTCTCTCTCTCTCTCTCATTTCTTACCAAGTGAAGCTTCTCTCTCTCTCTCTCTCTCTCTCTCTCTCTCTCTCTCTCTCTCTCTCTCTCCAACAGCACGCCTAAAACAAGTCTACATGCTATCGTCCACTCGCAAGTTTGAGCCTACCCAATCATTACGGGGGTAAGACTTGTTTTTATATTCCTTAATAATTCAAGCATCATTATCCTTCCTTGCATTCTCTTTACCTATCCCCTCCCTTCACCCACCCCCCACCACTTTCCCTTTTGGATAAACCCCCACCCCCTGAACATTCTCTTAAAATGTCATTAGGCTATCTCTCTCTCTCTCTCTCTCTCTCTCTCTCTCTCTCTCTCTCTCTCTCTTTTAGCCTTCCCGTCCCTTACTTTCGTTGGGCAGCGCTGCTATTATTATGTTAATCTGTCACTGAGCCCTGGACTGCATTAAGTGGGTCTAAATATGGAAGGTACGTTTGAATGGGCTCTCGCAGTTCTTACCCAGATTAGCTCTTGTCTTTACTCTCTCCCTCTCTTTCAACTCTTATCATTTCTTGCCTTTCTTCTCTCTCCCTCCCTCTGTCTCATTTATTTTTTACTTCTATCTCTCTCACGTTTTACCAACTTTACCTGTAGCCTTCTCTCTCTCTCTCTCTCTCTCTCTCTCTCTCTCTCTCTCTCTCTCTCTCTTCCAAAAGGCTACTTCTAAAGGTCCTGCCACCTTCTGTGTGAATTAGCGGTTCTTCTACCAGACAGTTTTAGTGTTTTTCCCAGCAAGTAATAAGAAGATAAACTTTATCTATGAATGTATATCTACAGTATGTCAAAGGGGAATTGCAATCATATTCAAGTACTCGCAATATGAAGTGTGGAAAACCTTTTCCTGTCTTTGCTCTCGAAAACAAAATAAGCATCGATGTATTCTAACGCAGGCTTTGAGTTAGGATCATATTCTGTGCTTTCCATTCGATGAAAAGTTTAACGAAGAAACAGAGAATTATGAAGTTGAATTAATGTGATTCCAAGTCTTGGGTTGATAGTTACTGACATTTGAATATCACCCCTATTTTTTCTTCAAATTAAACTCTAATAATATTCTAATTATAAAATAAGCTTGATGTTTTGTGACTCACTTATGCTAAGAAGACAGACAAACAAAATAAACCTGTTTCGACCAGTTTCAGATTAAAATATTTAAAAGAGAAAACGATAAAACAAAAGATTTTATAAAAACCAGACAATGCGTCCTCTCCTCCTCAGCCACCCGGTAGGGTGGTAGTGCATCAGTGCACCTCACGCGATGCACTGTGGGCATTACTCGAGGTTCTTTGCAGCGTCCCTTCGGCCCTTAACCTCCGTTCCTATTTTCTTTCCTCCATCTTACTTTTCAACCGTTCCTAACATTTTTTCATAATGCAACTGCTTGGTTTTCCTCCTGTTACACCCTTAAAACCTCCTTTCTTCTCAATTTCCCTTTCAGTTCTGAATGATCTCATAGCTCCCAGCACCTGGCCGTTGGCCTAAATTTCATATTTCAATTCCAACTCTTCCTCAACCACCTGTTTCTACATCATCAACCTAAGCTTTAGGTCTATTCTACAAAGAAACTGATAATAAGCTTCTTTCCTTCGATAACGGCACACCTGCTCTATAAATGATTCATCATTCGGGGAACTGAGAGCGATGTTTCAAAGAATCTATTAAGAAGTATGAGAAGGACCTGTTGTATGTTGCTACATACAACGGGGCTCCTAGTAACACAGACCCTTGCTTCTGAAACACCCTGTATAGATGGAGGGGTGGAGTGATTAAAAGCCTGTTGACTGAAAATGACAACTTCCACGGAAGATCTGGCAAATTCAAACCCCACTTTCACTAAGCTTCCCCTGGTTTTAGAACAGAAAAACAAAAAAAAGCTTAGACTGGAGTATCTATAAAAAGTCAAGACTTAGAATATGTAGATGACGCTGTTGTTGCCGTCAACAAAACACCACAAGATTTACAAAGCTTGCTCAATAGAATTCATCCTAGGCCTGGAGAATTGTGACTCAAGATAAATATAAGGAACGCAAAGTAATGAGGAGAGATTACGCACACAGGGATGAAGTAACATTAGATGGTGAAAGATATAATGAAACTGAATCAGATATATAGGAACAATGATATCCACTTCTCTTGAGCTAGAATTTAGCGAGAGATTAAAAAATGGCCAATTAATCAATAAACAGGCTGAAAATTTCTTGGAAATCTGACAGACTGAAGTTGTCTGCGGATGTAATATTATACATAAGTCTGTGGAACCGCCTTCCAGAGGATGTCATGCAATTGGAACTTGAGAAGTTCAACAGAAGGTGCAATGCATTGCTACCCTAATATTATTCTCCTTACATTTTAATACCTTTTTATCTATTTGTTGATTTATTAATTTATTTTTTTCTTTTTTAATAAGCAGGATCTCTTCTTTCTGTATTTCTCTTTACCTCCTCTTACTTCTTCCTAATGAACACCATATTCTTTGGAAGCTTGAATTTCAAGTCAATGGCCCCTGTGGAATTGTTCCATAAGAATAGGTTTCTCTTCTTCTGCATAATAATAATAATAATAATAATAATAATAATAATAATAATAATAATAATAATAATAATAATAATAATAATAATTACGAAATAGTGGTGAAAGGAAAGTGCAGACGGCTTGGACATGTCCTTCGCACAATCTCTGGGAGAACAGTATGTGAATGTGATAGTGTCAACTGGGGACTCGTAGGCACCACAAGATATCTATATCTATCTATCTATCTATCTATCTATCTATCTATCTATCTGTCTATCTATCTATCTATCTATTTATCTATCTATTATATATATATATATATATATATACATATATGTGAATTTAAGCATGAATAGTCGTTTCACTGGCCTGCGGAAATCGAACTTTCTTATTTGTTTACGAAATATTTTCGCTAACAATCAAAAGAAATATTTCTTCTCTTAAACTGCCTTCTATCAAAGCGAGCTGCGATGGCAATTTAGAAGACGTTTACTTCTTGCAAATCCTGACAATTTGTCTTTTCAATATTAGAAAAATAATGGGAGGTCATGGGGCAAAAAGAGATACAGATGGGAATTAAGGAAGTCGCTGAGTGAAGAGAGGAGAAGGAGGAAAATGAGGAAAACGGGGAAAATGAGGAAAATAATGAAAATGAGGACATTAGAAAAATGGGGAAAATGAGGAGAATGAAAGGAATGAGCAAAATGAAAATGAGGGAAGTGGAGAACATGAGGAAATAGGAGACGTGAGGAAAATTGGGAAAATGAGGAAAAATGGAAGAATGAGGAAAAATGGAAGAATGAGGAAAATGGGGAAAAATGAGGAAAGTGGGGAAAATGGCAAAAATTAGAGGAAAATGGGGAATGGATGAAAATGGGGCAAATGAGGAAAATTTGGAAAATTAAGAATACGAGGAAATTTTGAAAATGAGGAAAATAAGGAAAATGAGGAAATTAAAATGAGGAAAATGTGAAAAATGAGGAAACTGGGGGGAATGAAGAAAATGGGGAATAAGAAATGCTGAAAATGATACAAAAATGGGGAAAATGAGGAAAATGGGGAAACAAGGAAAATTCAGGAAACGATGCAGCCCAGAGGGACAGACGTAAGCAGTCAACGCGAGGAATAAAACATGAAGGAAGAACCCTTGAAGTAGAGAGAGAGAGAGAGAGAGAGAGAGAGAGAGAGAGAGAGAGAGAGAGAGGAGATCGTCCCAAAGCTTACCAAGACGAAGAAGGAGGAAAGAGGAGGAGGAAAGGGAGGAGGGGTGGGAGGAGAGTCGTGTGCAAAAGGGACGTGATGCATAATGATGGGGGAGACATTTCGTCTGCATCACTCCCAGGTCACATGAGGGCCCGGTGATTCCTCTCTCTCTCTTTCAGGTGGGCAAGACATACTTTTTGTAGGGCTTAGAAAGTCATTACCTATTCTACATCGACGAATGTTTATCCTTGGCACCATTACGCTGGAGTATCCGGGATTTATATGATGGTCAAAATCGCCGTGGCTTGACAACAAAGTTCAAAGGAGGGATTGATTCATTGATTCCTGGTTACTAAAACTGGCGTCACAACATCTAGGTTATTGACGCCGACAAAGGAGGGAAGGTACAAGGCGCCACTGGATTATAAAGACTCGATACGTAAGCATATTAAGGAGAGTGTCCTTATTTACGAAAGGATATTAAATCTATCTCTAAGAACTCTTAACATTTCCCACACTAGAACTTGGCGCAAGGAAAGAAAGGTATATATATGCGAGCCGTCACGGGGTTATAAAGATACGATACGAAAGGATATTCCGGGTGTTATCCTGATTCACAAAAGGATATTAAATCTATCTCTAGGAACTCTTAAGATTTCCGACACTATAATTTGCCAAGGCATTTACGCCTAGCCTACAGGAAACTGATGGAATTTTAATTGATTTACGAAAATGATACTGTCAAGTCAAGCGCTGGGTTGGCAATTTCGGCCATTCAGTTCTTAAGACGCTGAGTAGAGGGAGTTGGGGTGGTTGGACAGCAAGACAGAGATCAAGAGAATAAAGCCAAATGCAGTAAAAATATTTAAATGTGGAAATGGGAGAAAACTCCATATTTGCACTAAGAAGTGACAATTGTTTTTTTTTGGACAGCAAGACTGAAGAAGAACCCTACCCATATGGAACAACCCCAACAAAGGGGCCATTGACAGGGAATTCAAGCTTCCAAAGAATATGGTGTTTGTTAGGAAGGAGCGAGATGATAAAGGGAAATACAGAAAGAAGGGATCTCAGTTATTAAAAAAAATAAAAAATAAATTAATATATTGATAAAGAGATAAAAATGTATTAAAATGTAAGTAGAATAGTAACGTAAATGGCTAAAAAGTGGGTGCAACTAGGAGCAGAAGGGACGTTGCAACCAACCTTTAGTAATGCCCATTATGCATCACGTGGGTAGTATCCCTCACCTGGTGTATGGTAGGCATTACTTAAAGGTTGTTCGCAGCATCCCTTTGGCCACTAGCTGCATCCACTTTTTGTCTGTTTACTATGCCTCCATTCGCGCCTCCTTTCTTCAATCTTGCTACCCAGATCACTCTTTTCACAGTCTTAGGCGCTGAATAGCCGAAAATACCCGTGCTTGACTTTGTGGCCTAATTTCAGTTGGTTTACGCTTTAGACTCACATTTATATCTGTCTGTTTATTAATAACTGATCTCTTTCTGTATTTCCCATTACTTGCTGTTACTTCTTTCGAATGAACACCATAATATTTTCTGGAAGCTCGAATTTCAAGTCAATGGTCCCTGTGGTGGGCTTGTTCCATATGAATAAGGTTCATCTCCTGAATAATAATAATAATAATAATAATAATAATAATAATAATAATAATAATAATAATAATAATAATAATAATAATAATAATTTCCTAAATCAGCTCGTCCTGGTGTTCTTTTTTTAAAAATATGGAAAGGTCCCACTCAGTGTCAAAGAAATGTCAAGAACTTTAGATGGACAAGAGAAGAACATAGTATCTCATAAAAGAAGAAGGAATGGTTTCTTTCCGTGACATGTGAGATCTATGAGAATCAAATATTGCAGGAAATAAAAATCTTTTATGTAATTTAGGAAACTGAATCAATGGAATCCCTTTCTTGTACTACAGTTGCATTTTTTTCGGGGAGCTAAATCTAAATATATTCCGATGGTAATTATCAATCACAAATTATATATCTTCTTAGCGTAAAACATAATTTCTGGAGAATTTTTTTTTTAATAAGCATATCATCTACTTGAGAGAGAGAGAGAGAGAGAGAGAGAGAGAGAGAGAGAGAGGTGAAAACAGACTGACAGTATACCATGGTCTTAATACGAGACTAACCAATGAGCTCAACGCATTTCTGAAAATTAAACGAGAGAGAGAGAGAGAGAGAGAGAGAGAGAGAGAGAAGAGAGAGGTGAAAACAGACCTATGTCGTGGTCTTAATACGGAATTAACCTACGAGCTGAGCTCATTTCTGAAAAACAAGAGAGAGAGAGAGAGAGAGAGAGAGAGAGAGAGAGAGAGAGAGAGAGAGAAAACAAACCTAAAATCCACGGTTACAAAAACATCTATGGCTAAAGTGCCGAGCATATATTTCAATAGAAAACAAGGATTATCAACCTAATTCTGGCATCGTTTGCTCGCATGATAATGACGCAAGCGCTTGATAATGACACAGGTATGGATTCGGGAAGCAACAGTCGGTTTAGCGCATGCGTAAGACGCCAAATTACCCTAAGCTTACTTTAGCTCCTTAAAGCTCTACCCAACGGGCTGGTTAAACAAACAATTATACAGACTAGGGGGTAAATCAGGTCACCTGAAGATTATTTTCTCGTGTGAAAGTTTCATCCAAGTCGGGCTGTTGCTTTCTCTACCCGATCACGCGAGCGAATGGCTCCTACTTAGTGTAGCACATAATCAGGAAACAGTACCTGGAATATAGGTCAGACCAGGAGAACGTTAGACCTTCCAGCAGATGCAACTGAAATATAGATCAGACCAGGAGAGTATTGGACCTTCCAGCAGATACAACTGAAATATATCAGACAAGGAGAATATCAGACCTTCCAGCAGATACAACTGAAATATAGGTCAGACCAGGAGAATATTAAACCTTCCAGCAGATACGACTGAAATATAGGCCAGACCAGGAGAATATTAGACCTATCAACAAATGCAACTGAAATATAGGTCAGACCAGAAGAATATTAGACCTTCCAGCAGATACAACTGAAATATATCAGACAAGGAGAATATCAGACCTTCCAGCAGATACAACTGAAATATATCAGACAAGGAAAATATTAGACCTTCCAGCAGATACAACTGAAATATAGGTCAGACCAGGAGAATATTAAACCTTCCAGCAGATACAACTGAAATATAGGCCAGACCAGGAGAATATTAGACCTATCAACAAATGCAACTGAAATATAGGTCAGACCAGGAGAATATTAGACCTACCAGCAGATACAACTGAAATATAGGTCAGACCAGGAGAGTATTAGACCTTCCAGCAGATACAACTGAAATATAGGTCAGACAAGGACAATATTAGACCCTGTAGTTATTGAAAAAGCAACTGAAATATAGGTCAGATAATGACCATGTTAGACCTTGCGCAATTACTGAAAGAGTAACTGAAATATAAGTTCAGGCCAGGACAATACTAAACCTTCTGCAGTTACTGACACAGTAACTGAGACATAGGTCAGACCAGGACAATGTTGGACCTCATGCAGATACTGAAACAATAACTGAAATATAGGTCATCCCAGGGCAATATCAAACCTTCCACAGTTACCAGGATAATATTGGACCTTTTGCAGTTACTTAAACAGTAACTGACATACAGGTCAGAATAGGACAATATTAGAATTTCTAGCAGTTACAGCTGAAATACAGGTCAGACAAAACTTTTGAATAATTTCCAGTTAGAAATTATATTGATTCTCTGACACCTGCGAGGTTTAACTGCAATTGGCCATTTGTCACCATGCTTAATGTTCTATTTGATTTTCAACCTATGCTTAAGAATAATCTACATTACGCATTCTCATGTAGATTTTATATTACCCGCTCAAATGATCTTGTATGTGAGGAGTATGTTAATCTCAAAATGTATTATGTGCAAGAGATTCATTACCTAAAAAAATTCATAATACAGTGGTACTAATGCTATGAAAATGGAAGTGGTAAAAAAATACGAGTTGTATTTTTTACTGTGGGAACCTTCAAGTTCTTGGCTAGATATTATTTTCGTTAATTATTGATTTCAGTGTTAGGTTTCTAGACATCAATGCATCAGAATCTACAGATTTTGCTGCTGATCTGTTTTTAAATAAATGCTGTAGTTAATACGAATAAAAAAAATACTTCGATTTGGCATCTGAAAGCGGTGTCATTCTCAGAATTCCTCTCCTTCTGCTACCACTCATGATCCTTTTATATAAACAAGGAATTGCCACAGCTTAGAAGGATGGAAGGAAGGAAGGAACCTTTCTCTTGCTGTAAGAAAATCTGATTTCCAAGTCTCTTCTGCAAAGAGAAAATTTCTGGACCTTTGACAATGGCTTTCTCAGCAACTTCTGTCGGTAAACATTTCCTTCTCTGTTCTGTACCGTTGGTTTTACTAGATAATAACTTATTGACAATGTCAACAGACCATAAACCCAAAAGGGTTCCAAAGGGAAAATCAGCCTGCACAGAGAAACACAAGTTTTATAAGAAGGTAATAAATGAATAAATATGAAGGAACAGAAAATAAAACCGATACACCTGAAATTCATGAGGCGTCAGCAGCAGCAGAGAGCAGGAATGAATTTGCTCCTCGCTTAAACATTTGGAGATCGAAAGATTCCGTAACTGCACTATGTAAACTATTCCACATTTTAGTTGTTGCCAAGATAAAACTCCTAGCAAACTGGGTAGTAATAAACCTGATTCTAGAAAAAGATATACAGTTAGCAAGTTTGCTACGAGAATTAAAAACGAAATGCAAAAATTTCCCTCCCCCCCTCAAGAAAAAAAATAACCACTTAGAAGCTTAGTAATGTGAGGATATCCTGCAAAAACGATGAAAGTTTTCCTGAGTAACCTTATTTCCGGATTCTCTTTGTTTACACTACGGCCAAGACCCAACTTTTCCTCAAAATATCTGAAATAATGATATTACAGTCATTCTATAAAAAGGAACGTTGCTTTGTATTCTTCCCGCACTTTGATTATAAAATCTTAAACCCCTTGTAACATCACGCTTTTAAGATTTATCGTAACGGAGATGAATTTACACTTGGGAATGCTTCACGCTAGGAAGTCGAAGAACCACGCCTCAATTTTACCAGAAGAAAGTCGAATGCGTGAAAGTTCCAACGAAGGGGAACTAAATTTATTGCCAATAGCCACTCTGAACGTTAAAAGAAAGCTCAGATATGTGAGGTACCTGCCCAATGGGCATTGCTCCTCAGCTGGCACTTTTTAAAGGACATGTGCTCTTATTGAAAGATAAAACCACATTGATTTCTTTAGAAATTTCAAGAACTAAACATATATGCGCGTTTGGGTTGAGTATGAGACAATATTTTAACATATGACCTATGTTTTGAAGCTTGTAATGAGAAAATAATCTATATTTTTGAGCTTGTAATGACCAAATAATCTATATTTTGGGCTTGTAACAAAACTATTAAAGATTTTATAGCTGAATAGCAATGAGTTCTCGAATCAGAAGTCACTCTTGTCGAGGGGAAAAAACTCTGCGGGATGAGCACATACGTTTTGGGTTACCGTTTTTTTTTTTTTTTTCTCTCTCTCTCTCTCTCTCTCTCTCTCTCTCTCTCTCTCTCTCTCCTGTAGAAGGAATCCTCTTAATCTAATAGGAATTACGAGTCTTTTAATAGGCCTAAATTTATGAGGCCGGCTATTATACAGAATACCTGTTTTGTTCATGTTGCAGTAACCGCATACTTGTGTTTATAGACGACCTACCTCAGCCTACTTGAAACGAAAAAACAAAAAGATAGTTTGAGATCTTGCTACCTATGAGTATCACGATCACTGGTGGTAAAAACTGATAATTATCATTATCATCACAATGAACAAGGGCTTCAAATGCACTCAAAATAGTGGCGATATCAAAACTAACTCAATACAAAATTTCCATAAAAATATTTATGCTTTTTACAGGAAGATGATAATAATAATAATAATAATAATAATAATAATAATAATAATAATAATAATAATAATAATAATAATAATAATAATAATAATAATAATAATAATAATAATAATAATAATAGATTTATTACTGATGAGGAACACCGTTCAGGTGTTCGAAAGTCTTTGATTTTACATAGTAATATATTTACTATACTATATAATTGTGGATTTTTATTACTCACAATAATAATAATAATAATAATAATAATAATAATAATTATTATTATTATTATTATTATTATTATTATTAATTATTATTATATTATTATCACTCAAAGGTGAACCCTATTCATATGGAACAAGCCCTCCACAGGGACCATTGACTTGAAATTCAAGCTTCCAAAGAATATGGTGTTGATTTGAAAGATTGCTTCATAAGCCTTCTACTCTCTCTCTCTCTCTCTCTCTCTCTCTCTCTCTCTCTCTCTCTCTCTCTCTCTCTCTCTCTCTTTCTATTTTTTTTCTCGCGTGATTGAAAGTTTAAACAAAAGGAAAAAGGCAATCCCAGGCTCGTGGGGGAATTCCTTAAAAAAATCAGGGTTCTTTCCGGAGAGCAATCGCAGGTTTCTCAAGACGGAGTTGCCGCAGGGAGTTGAAAAGATAATTCTGTTGCCTTCTTTCACGAAGGACAGTAATTCACCTCTTGAAATCCTCACATTTGCTCTTCGTTCTGTCTCTTTATAGAGATATAAAATTATTTATTTATTACTTTAACGCAAACCTAATTGCATAAATAGTCACTGAGTTGTTATACTGTATTTGTATGTATATATACAAATTTGCATTAAACTGATTTGTTATTCTGTATTTGTATGTTTTATACAAATAGGCATTAAACTGAGCTGTTATGCTGTACTTGTATATGTAATACAAATAGTTAAACTGAGCAGTTATACTGTACCTGTATAAGTTATACAAATAGTCTTTACTGAATTGTTATGTTGATTTGTATGTTATATAAATAGTCATTAAATTGACTTTTTATACTGTATTTGCTTATGTGATACAAATAGTAATTAAACTGACTTGCATGTGTTATACAAATAGGCATTAAACTGAATCATTATTTTTGTATGGGTAAATAATCATATTTATTTAGTGACACATCCTTATGTCAAATGTAAACTTATGACGCCATTGTTTTCATTATACGTTTGTTCCAGCAAACGTCCATTACACTGGCCATATACCCCACGTCTTAGATAATAAGAATGGAAAAAAATATGTATACACTCGTCTTCAACACAAAATAATAAAAATTGCTCATGACACTACTCGACCGGTATGTAAATTTAAAATTTAAATTCAGCTTTAGTACGTATCAAATGGCAGTTCCCCTACCTCTCCGTTTCTTTTCCAAAATTGAATATATCTTTCTCAAACGTTTCATATAATTCAGTAACCGATAACTAGTTTCCCGTTAATTACTTTTTGTCTGACTAACAAAGTATTTTATTATTATTATTATTATTATTATTATTATTATTATTATTATTATTATTATTATTATTATTATTATTCAGAAAATGAACCCTATTCATATGGAACAAGCCCACAAGGGCCATTGACTTGACATTCAAGCTTCCAGAGAATATGGTGTTCATTCGAAAAAAGTAACAAGGATTATTTTTATCAAAAGGATGGATGGGTCAATAACAAAATCAGAAAAAAGAAGAAAGACAACGCTGGGCGGAACATTTGTATCATACCACGAATAAGGGATACAAGGAAGATAATTTGACTGACATAACAAAAGCTGACTAAGACCTGAATTTGCTGACGGATGAATTAATTTCAGACACGGAATCAGTAATAAACTTAAGATGATGGAAAGCATCAGGTTATGATGGAGTCAGTGCTGAGATGGTTTCAGCTGAGACTGAAATGACACTTCGAATGCTAACTAGACTGTTTTACAGAGTGTAGAGGGAAGAACCTAAGCCTGATGATTGGGAACTGGAAGGCATGTCAAAGGTACCGAAAGAAATGGGACTTGCCTGAATATGGTATCTCCAGCCACGTTGGGGGGCAGTGTCGTCAGTGCACCTCACGCTGTGCATTGTAGGCATTACTTGAGGTTCTTTGCAACGACCCTTTGGCCCCTAGCCGCAACCCCTTTCATTCCTTGTACTGTGCCTCCGTTCATATTCTCTTTCCTCCATATGACTTTCCACATTTTCCTAACAGTTGTGTCATACATACATACATACATACATATATATGATCATGAAGCTACAAATATCGCTTAATATCAAATCCACGCTACCTCGGGAATATCCCCGATGGGGAATTATCACCGAAGGGGAATTTATAAGTGATAAATGGACGGGCACTGCCGAGTCTCGATCCCACGACACACAGACGCGCATCCAGCGAATCCAGTCGACGCTAACCCTTCGGTAACATATATGAAAATATATTATTTCCGAGGTAGAGCGAATTGGATATTAAAGGACGTTTGTAGCTTTCTGACTGTATATGAATCACGGTGATGTGATAAATAGTCATAATATGGCTACGTGCGACAAACGCACTACACGGTCAACATGGCAGAGGTGGGTGGATATCGTCTCCAAACGCAAAACACCTGAGTTCGACGGGTGAGTTGATGGGAGATGATATTCACTTATACCTCTCTTGTGGCCGACTGCGTTAGTGCGTCCCTGTAGTCCTGATTCCTCGTCCGTCGCTGGTTCGACCCCACGGGACGGTGGACTTATTATCAACTAAAAAATTCCCCTTTGGTAACATATATGAAAATATATTATTTCCGAGGTAGAGCGAATTGGATATTAAAGGACGTTTGTTTTTTCTGATTATTATGATTATATATATATATATATATATATATATATATATATATATATATATATATATATATATACACATATATATATATATATATATATATATATATATATATATATATATATATATATATATATATATATATATATATATATATATATATATATATTATATATATATATATATTATATATATTGTTATGGAAACCACTTTATAATTATGCAAGCACAACTTCCAAACTGATTTATAACGTGACTGTAGTATATTTCATACTGATAACTAAATGAGGAAGGGCGTGAGAAACTCAGCCCCTACATCATTTCCTCTCCATGCTCCCCTTTTTGATACATCTTTTAATCTTTCCTAAGTTCTGGTGACTGCTTGAAATACCTCCTTTCTGATAAAAGGAGAATGGAGACGAAAGCCTGCCAAAACTTGCCAGGAAAGTTGAGTCCCCCATAGAAACTGGTGAACATAGGGATGCCATAGGTCACAGAAAACGATGATCGTGACCCATGTGAGTTGGCTGCCATCTTGAGCTTTAAGGCCAGACAATGACGATTCCAGCGCCCTCTGAGAAGAGCCAGAAAATAATCCTCTGAGGGCATGAAGAGCCAAGCACAGCAGGCTTTGCTCTCAGAACCCTATTCAGTAGCATGCTCCTTACTGAGCAGACCCACATGGCCAATCTTCAGCCCACCTATAGTAACTTGTGCATTCCCATTAAACTCATTCCTCCATTTCTGGTGAAATTCGATGATGCCTCTCTATCGCTCTGTTACTGATAGCTCAGTGGTTAGCGTCGACTGGATTCGCTGGATGCGCATCTGTGTGTCGTGGGATCGAGACTCGGCAGTGCCCGTCCATTTATCACTTATAAATTCCCCTTCGGTGATAATTCCCCATCGGAGATATTCCCGAGGTAGCGTGGATTTGATATTAAGCGATATTTGTAGCTTCATGATCATATATAAATCACGGTGTGATAAAAAAAAATGTCATACATATATATATATATATATATATATATATATATATATATATATATATATATATATATATATATATATATATATATACACCTATATATAGGTGTGTGTGTGGTTGTTATGGCGAATTCCTATAATTATTTTTGCGCAACTAAGGGCAATTTAATATACAGTGGGAAAAGCTTCGTGAAATAGCAAATTTTAGAAGCAGCCGAAAAAGTCCATAAAATGAATCTCCTCATTGTTTAGCTGCAATTAATCCTCTAATAATCAATATCATCAGAAACGTCATCAAATGAATTAATCATATTCTCTTTACATGAAGGATAATATGCCACAGAAATGAATTTGATTTACCTGATGTCATTTTATCTTGAAAATTGATGAAATATATTTATAAAAAGAAAATAATTTTAACTGTGGAGCAAGTTCATAGGTCTATCAGCGAGACTTCAGAAAACCCCAGTTAGATTTGACTTGACAGAAACGGAGTCAGGAGTCATTGACACCAAAATGATTAAGGATACGGAGACTGCCTTCGACTTCAACGCTTTCTACAAGGACGCCTCGACCAACTGACGTGACGAAGGGGACGGAGAGACGCAAATATCTAATCAGCAACGCCATTCCCTAACGCCACCAGCATCAGGGGCCTCCAGAAACAGCCTTCCCGAAAGTTCCTCTTGAAAGAAAGGCTAGGTGGGCAGAAAGTTGGTCAGCCGTCAGTGGCTTCGACGACAACGATGATAATCGCATTGTTTCTGGGGGTCCTACTACGAGGAGGAAGGTAATGTAATCATCACATGATGGCTACGCGAAGGACACTGGCAAGGACGACGCCGGGAGCGGATAGGAAAAGTTGCTAGCTGCAACCCGAATGTCATGAAGGAGACCTGACGAGAGAGAGAGAGAGAGAGAGAGAGAGAGAGAGAGAGAGAGAGAGAGAGAGAGAGTCAGCCTTCCCCCAAGTCCTTTGAGGTAAAGCCTAAACACCGAAACCATAAACCATACATATAGGTTTGCCATTTTACGTTGAGATATTTTGCTTGATCAACCCATCCTCAGAAAATTGGTCGCAATTTCGAGATAGATCTTAAAATTAGTCATTGTTTCTAGATCACAAAATTAGTCATAGTTTCGAGATAGATCTTAAAATTGGTCGCAGTTTCGAGATAGATCTTAAAATTGGTCATTGTTTCTAGATATCAAAATTGGTCATAGTTTCGAGATAGATATTAAAATTGGTCGCAGTTTCCAGTTTCCAAATGGATCTTAAAGTTGGTCATAGTTTCGAGACAAATCTTAAAATTGGTCAAAGTTTCGAGATAGATCTTAAAATTGGTCGAAGTTTCGAAACAGATCTTAAAATTGGTCATAGTTTCGAGATAGATCTTAAAATTGGTTGCAGTTTCGAGATAGGTCTTAAAATTGGTCGCAGTTTCGAGATAGATCTTAAAATTGGTTGCAGTTTCGAGATGGATCTTAAAATTGGTTTCGAGATAGTTTCAGTTTCGAGATAGATCTTAAAATTGGTCGCAGTATCTCTGATCCTAAAATTGGTGATGGATCTTAAAATTGGTCATAGTTTCGAGATAGATCTTAAAATTGATAGATCTTAAAATTAGTCAGTTTTGAGATAGATCTTAAAATTGGTCATAGTTTTGAGATAGATCTTAAAATTGGTCATAGTTTCGAGATATATCTTAAAATTGGTCGCAGTTTCGAGATAGATCTTAAAACTGATCGCAGTTTCGAGATAGATCTTAAAATTGGTCGCAGTATCTAGACTGATCCTAAAATTGGTGATAGATCTTAAAATTGGTCGCAGTTTCGAGATAGATCTTAAATTGGTCGTAGTTTCGAGATAGATCTTAAAATTAGTCACAGTTTCGAGATAGATCTTAAAATTGGTCATAGTTTCGAGATAAATCTTAAAATTAGTTGCAGTTTTGAGATAGATCTTAAAATTAAAATTGGTCACAGTTTCGAGATAAATCTTAAAATTGGTCGCAGTTTCGAGACAGATCTTAAAATTGGTCGCAGTTTCGAGATCTTAAAATTGGTGGCAGTTTCGAGATAGATCTTAAAATTGGTCGCATTTTCGAGATAGATCTTACAATTGGTCGCAATTTCGAGGTAGACCTTAAAATTGGTCGCAGTCTCGAGATAGATCTTAAAATTGGTCGCAGTTTCGAGATAAATCTTAAAATTGGTCGCAGTTTCGAGATAGATCTTAAAATTGGTCATAGTTTCGAGATAGACCTTAAAATTGGTCGCAGTTTCGAGACAGATCTTAAAATTGGTAGCAGTTTCGAGATAGATCTTAAAATTGGTCGCAGTTTCGAGATAGATCTTAAAATTGGTCGCAGTTTGGAGATAGATCTTAAAATGGGTCGCAGTTTCGAGACAGATCTTAAAATTGGTGGAAGTTTCGAGGTAGATCTTAAAATTGGTCGTAGTTTCGAGATAGATCTTAAAATTGGTCGCAGTTTCGAGATAGATCTTAAAATAGGTTGCAGTTTCGAGATAGATCTTAAAATTGGTCATAGTTTCGAGACAGACCTTAAAATTGGTCGCAGTTTCGAGATAGATCTTAAAATTGGTTGCAGTTTCGAGATAGATCTTAAAATTGGTCACAATTTCGAGAAAGACCTTAAAATTGGTCGCAGTTTCGAGATAGATCTTAAAATTGGTCGCAGTTTCGAGATAGATCTTAAAATTGGTCACAGTTTCGAGATAGATCTTAAAATTGGTCGCAGTTTCGAGATAGATCTTAAAATTGGTCATAGTTTCGAGATAGACCTTAAAATTGGTAGCAGTTTCGAGATAGATCTTAAAATTGGTCGCAGTTTCGAGATAGATCTTCAAATTGGTCGCAGTTTCGAGATAGATCTTAAAATTGGTCGCAGTTTCGAGATAGAACTTAAAATTGGTCGCAGTTTCGAGATTGATCTTAAAATTGGTCATTGTTTCGAGATGGATCTCAACCTATAATTCAAATGACCTCTCGTTAACATGCTCCCAGCTTCAGTGCATTCGACGTGGCATCCCCAAATTCCACGGCGAATCTAAGCAGCGTCGGAGGCATTATCATATATTTTTATTCACAACGAGTCTTTATGTGGAAAGAGTGAAAACAATTTATGACAGGGGTGGCTCGCCAAATGATGGCTCGGTGCCCATAAGCGAAGAGGGGTTGTTGGTTGTACATACAAATGTACTGCCTCAAAGACTTTGCTAAGGACAGGTGGCGCAGAAGAAATTATATAACAGCATAGTGATCTTATAGTTCTCCATATCACTATGTTGATATTTGCCTCGATCTCTTCATATTTTGGCAGACCTTTTTATCCAAACCGACGTTTAATCTTCATTCTGTTTTTTTTTTTTTTATGATGTCGAATCCTTACGACGTACGACATTATAAGTCTCCATATCACATATTCCTCGCAGGAGGGGTAGTGCCGTCAGCTCACCTCAAAGCGGTGCACTGTAGGCACTACTTAAGGTTTTTTGCAACATCCCTTCAGCCCCTACCTGCAACCCCTGTTATTCCTTTTACTATACCTCCGTTCATATTCTCTTTCTTCCACCTTACTCTCCAACCTCTCCTAACAATTGTTTTTTTAGTGCAACTGCGAAGTTTCCCTCCTGTTACACTTTTCAAACCTTTTTACCCTCAATCTCCCTTTCGAAGCTCAATGACCTCATCTTAGATCCCAGCGCTTGGCCTTTGGCCTAAATTCTATATTCCAGTCCATTCCAAAATACTAATTTTCAAAAAGATAATATTTGAATTCACCAGTTAATCCAGTGACAAATGAACTCTCATATACAAGAACTGAAAGATAATCCTCACGATATTGTAGAAAGACGAAGGCACTTTATCTAAATTTTATAGTCCAATCCATAATAATAGGTAGACACATGCCTCTTCTTTTCATATTCTGGCAGGCCTCTTTATCCAAACCGACGTGCAGCCTGCAACCTGTCTTTTTTGTTATTCTTCATCTCTCTGATCTCAAGTCCTTATGACGTAGTTCAGTATAAGCTGAAGGTATAACGTATACCGGAGGAGCTGTCATTTGAATACATCACGACTGCAACTGTTATGCTAAGCACGAAACCCTTACGAAACTCGGAGTGGCTAAATCGCCAAAACATATGACAGGCGCCTCTTCCCTTCACCATCCGGCATGAAAAGGGCCCCAGAGAGAGAGAGAGAGAGAGAGAGAGAGAGAGAGAGAGAGAGAGAGAGAGATGCCATGGTCTTGCCATGGTCTTGATACGGCAATGACCAATGGGCTGAGCGCATTCCTGTAGAGAGAGAGAGAGAGAGAGAGAGAGAGAGAGATGTAAGTAGACCTGTGCCATGGTCTTAATACGACAATGACCAATGGGCTGAGCGCATTTCTGGAGAGAGAGAGAGAGAGATCTACGTATTTTATTGATCGCATATTTTATGTCTGGTGACAAGATCTACTTAATACTTCCGAATGGCGCCATACACAAGTACCATGAATAAAATATATGCAGTTTAGGTACGATTACACTACGTATTTTATATCAGTAAAGGGTCGTATTTTTCCACATATATATACAGTATATATATATATGTGTGTGTGTGTGTGTATATACACATATATGTGTGTGCGCGCGCGCGTGTGTGTATGTGATATTTATATATAAAGGTATAGCCTACATATATATACAGATAAAGATAGATAGATAGATAATCGCAAATAAACTTTAAACGCTTAGTAAGTCTTAATAACACACATTTAGTAGACCGAGAGTGCTTATATATAGAGAATCTTCCCATATATAAGATACTATATATATATATATATATATATATGTATATGTATATATATATATATATATATATATACATACATACATATATATACAGTATATATATACATATATATATGTATATATATACATATAATTAATTAGCAAATATTATACAATTTAGGCCGAAGGCGAAGCGCTGGGACCTACAAGGTCATTCGGAGCTGAAAGGAAAACTGAGAGTGAGAGGTTACAAAGGTGTAGCAGGAGAAGAGCCTCGCAGTTGCACTACGAAACAATTGTTAGGAGAGGGTGGAAAGTAAGATGGAAGAAAGAATATGAACAGAGGCACAGTAAAAGGAGTGAAAGGGGTTGCAGGAAGTGAAAGAAGGAACACTGCAAAGAACCTTAAATAATGCACTGACGGCACTATCCCCCTACGGGAACTTTAGCAAGCATTTCTTCCAAAAACATTCCCGTACACTAGAGGAAAATTACATTTCGTATAGGATTTTCAGATGTCTGAGATATGCACAAAACAAAAATTCTACAGGACCAAAATGACGTATACAAGTATATACCTCAGTTACTTGGGGAATATTACGGACCGAATGGAAAGCATGAACAAAAACGTATTTCTGATATTAAAGGAATCATAATATTTTATCCTAAAATCTGGAGAGGCAACTCTGAAAATGATATTACATGCTACATAAATCATAAGCAAATCATACAAAAATGTATTTCAGATATTTATGAAATAACAATAATCTATCCTAAAATCTGTAGAGGAAACCCGGAAAAAAATGAAATTCCATGCTACGTAAATCATAAGTAACTGTGTGAACTACTGTGTAACTTACATTTCTTAGCCGTAAGGGTGGACCACGGGTGTTATTTTCCCGAAATTCTTGGGGGACCCTTCTTAACTTGGTGGCTGCCATCCTCACTTTCTGATGAGCACGCTTTGTCAACGAACTGTAAGGAAGAAAAAGAAAGTTATTTTGTTTACCACATCGACGGGATCTTGATAAATCAACTTTTCAATTACAGATGTTGCAGCTTTGCAATTTATTTTCACGCTCTTTTAAGAGACACTGTAAAATACTGACCAATGCTGACAAACCCAATAAGGACGTAGTACCGTCAGTGCACCTCACGCGGTGCACTGTATGCATTACTTAAGGTTCTTTGCAGCGTCCCTTCGGCTTCTAGCTGCAACCCCTTTCATTCCCTTTGCTATACCTCCATTCATATTCTCTTTCTTCCATCTTGCTTTCCATCCCCTCGTAACAATTGTTTCATAGTGCAACTGCGAGGTTTTCCTCCTGTTATCCCTTTCAAACCTTTCTACTTTCAGTTTCCCTTTCAGCGCTGAATGACCTCATCATAAGCCCCAGTGCTTCACCTTTGGCCTAAATTGTATATTCCATTCCATTCCAAAATACTGAGCATCAAAAAGATAATATACGGGAAGTGAAAGATAATCCCAACGATATTGTAGGAAGACTTTGACGAACTGTCTCTAGTGACAAGTAATTCCATAATGCAGTTGAGACAATATAATCAAGACCAGACAGTACCCTAAGCACTGAATGGTCGAAAGTTCCCAGTGTTTGGGTTGACAGCCTTAATTTCATAAATCAACCAATCAATCTTTCTCTGGTGTACTTGTAAATGCTTTTGTTTCTGAGCAACTTGTTCCATTTACTTCACACCTTTCAGTACCTGTCTTCAATCAGTCAATCTTTCTCTGGTGTAAATTATAAATACTTTTGTTCTGAACAATTATTTCCAGCTACTTCGCACCTTTCAGAACCCTTGTCCTGAAAACGTTCTCTCTGATCTCATTTACTCCGGGCACTCCAACCCATGAGCCATGACAGCTCTTTTCCAACAACCTTGTCTCCCTAAAAGATTTTCTCTCCGCGCAGTTCCTGTCATTATTGCACCGATCACACGCAGTGCCCTAAGATTAATTGCCTTTGTTCTCTGTAATTATGAAACATTAATACGGGGGCATGTGCCTGCAAACCTCATTCCTACAGTCGTATCATGGTTTATACATGACACACGATCTGCTCTGATGATATTATTGCAGGCATCCAGCAGGAGCAGCCAGCTCCGTAGAGGGGCAGTGCCGCCAGTGCACCTCTCTTTTGAGGTTCTTTGCAGTGTCCCTTCGGCCCCTACTGCAACCCCTTTCACTCCTTTTACTGTACCTCCATTCATATTCTTTCTCTCATCTTACTTTCCGCCCTTTCCTAACAATTGATTCATAGTACAACTGCGAGGTTTTCCCTCCTGTTACACCTTTATAACCTATTACTCTCAATTTTAACCTTTCTCTCTCTCTCTCTCTCTCTCTCTCTCTCTCTCTCTCTCTCTCTCTCTCTCTCTCTCTCTCTCTCCAACTACAGCGTGACAGAAAGAAAAATACATGTGATGAGTATTGTATATTTTATATGCAATGTTTATTATGTCAAAGAATAAATGAGAGAATTAGATCACCTTTCATGTTGTCAACTTAGGGTTAGAGATTGATGATATATATAAATATATATAAACACACACACACACACACACACACACACACATATATATATATATATATATATATATATATATATATATATATATATATATATATATATATATATATATATATAGGAGTTTCAAGAAGACAGGATGGTTTAGATTCCATATTCTCTAATTGGTAAATTAAAGAATCTGGAATCTAAACCATCCTGTCTCATTGAAACCTCATATGAGTAATATTAATATATACACACAGTGAAGTTGAAGTTGTGTGGTTATTTTGTGGCCGAAGGGACGCTGCAAAGAACATTAAGTGCTGCCTACAGTGCACCGCGTGATGTGCAATGACGACACTACCCCGCTAACGGGAATAAAACTAATATGAAATAGATGTTTACAAAGCCATGTAGACCCATAACCGCTGTCTGTGGCCTTTAGGCAAAGTGTTTGCCGGAGCAGATATAAATATGAAAAACACTGTTTATCTGTCGTAAGTAAACAAGATCGTGTGTCAGAAAACAAGCGAGGTGCGCTCAGCGTCAGAGAGTGCCAAATGGGATGTTTCATCTCATTGACATTAATTTGTCGTCTTAATGGGTGCTTTTACTCCATGTTTATCTTCATCACTTCTGCGAACAGCGAGGAAATAATCAATGACATATAACGAGAATAATCTCTCTCTGGTGGCATTTTCAGGCTATACCCTGCACCACGCTGCACCTACATCTGGATGTCGACTTTTTATTTCCTTAAATACATTTGTAAGAATTTCACTGAAAAAGATAACCTGTCGACGATGTATTGAATTATGAATATATAATACAGATCAAAGTTTGAAACAAGCTACAGAAACATCGTGACACTTCGATAAGATGAAAAACAATGGCTTTTCTCTTAGGAAACAAAAATTACGTTTCCTGCATTGGAAGATATCTAGTTATCTACACTGATTTACTTTTATATTTTTAGTTTCAAAGTTATTTGCTTGTGTGTAAAATCTATTGTTGTCTTGTAATTGCAAATTATGTTCAAACTTGTATCAAGTCCAGGTCTTCAATTGAAGAATTTCATTGCTTTATTAACTTTCTGGTATTCCTACTGGCGTGAGTCTCTCTCTCTCTCTCTCTCTCTCTCTCTCTCTCTCTCTCTCTCTCTCTCTCTCTTCTAATACAGCAGGCTAAATGAAGGAGACAGCGAATACAAGACTATGGCCAGTCCGCTATTCTATGGATCTTTTTGTCAAGTTCAGTAATCATTTACCTATTCTTACTCATGTCAGTGAAAACTGGAGAGTGTCCATACCTAAGCTCTTCATTCTTAATCTCTTTGAGAAAAATTTACTAATTTAATTATAGAAGATCTGTTATTGAATCACACGGGCAGAAGGAAGAACTAATATGGGCTTATGAAAAAAAACGAAAAGAGTTCAGACTTTTAGTGTCAGTCATATCTTGTTATTAAACAAGGTCATATCTTGTAAAGCTCGAAAAAGCAACCTTGATATCCAGCACCGTATTATCAGCTCTAAGTTTTGCGCTGTTTTCTTCTGGTGGCTGATACTTCCTTGAAGAGCTAGCTATGGTATAGCAGTGGTAGCGGATACTTCCTTGAAGAACTGGTTATGATATAGCACACTGCTCCCTATCTCTTTCAACCTTGTTCCCGCCAGTGGAGCAGGCAGTGCGTCGAACTCAAAAGCTCTTGAGATATGGGTTGACGCAAGAACTTTGGACGTTGGGTTGACAATGCTCTTCAACTCTCTCGGGTCGTTTTCTTGTCTTACGGAGCACAAAGAGCAATCGTGTTTACTTGAGAATTTCCCCTAAATATCGTCCTTTGTTTTAGTAAAGTGTCGAATATGCATGGTTTCATTTTTTTTTTTCAGTTATCTGCATCGACGGTGATTTTGTAATTGACTTCCTGTTTCAGCTCAGTAGCAAATGTGTCTCTTGCCGTATATCCTGGATGGTGAGAGAGACGGACTTGATACTTTGCTGAGCAAGAGACGGGCTTCATACTTTGCTGAGTGTGAGACAGGCTTGGTACTTTACTGAGTGAGAGACAGACTTCATACTTTGCGGAGTGGGAGACAGACTTGATACTTTGCTGTGTGAGACAGACTTGGTACTTTGCTGAGTGAGAGACATACTTGATACTTTGCTGAGTGTGAGACATACTTGATACTTTCCTGAGTGAGAGACAGACTTGATACTTTGCTGATTGGGAGGCAGACTTGATACTTTGCTGAGTGTGAGACAGACGTGATACTTTGCTGATTGAGAGACAGACTTGATACTTTGCTGAGTGTGTGACAGACTTGATATTTTGCTGAGTGTGAGACATACTTGGTACTTTGCTGAGTGAGAGACATACTTGATACATTGCTGAGTGTGAGACATACTTGATACTTTCTTGAGTGAGAGACAGACTTGATACTTTGCTGATTGAGAGGCAGACTTGATACTTTGCTGAGTGTGAAAGAGACGTGATACTCTGCTGATTGAGAGACAGACTTGATACTTTGCTGAGTGAGAGACAGACTTGACATTTTGCTGAAAGAAGTCAATGACAGTGCATCTCTCTCACCATACATCCTGGATGGTGAGAGTGACAGACTTGAAGCAAGAACCCAACGATAAAATCACCATCGATGCAGATAACTCAAAAAATTGAAACTGCGTATTCGACCTAATGTCAAAAGGAGGGATGATATGGTTGCCCGCGACCTTTACCCACTTAAATGAAATGTGTGCAAAATAATCTTATCTTTCGAGGAAAATGAATGGTGTCTTGGGCTTTTTACACTGGTCCGGAAATCCTTCCGTCAAAATTTTCTTCAAATTTCCGAGCCTTGCTCATTTTTATCAGTAATTTTCTTAGTCTGAGAAAAATAATATTCCCTTCAAAATTTCTGACACACATTTTCCCAAACTTACAACTTTCATTTCCTGTTTACTCGATGCATAAAAATATTTACATTCATCACAAAGAATTTTTCCCTTACTCTACTATAGCAATATTGTGGTGAGTTCTGACCCTATATATATATATATATATATATATATATATATATATATATATATATATATATATATATATATATATATATATATATATATATATATATATATATAAATATATATATATATATATATATATATATATATATATATATATATATATATATATATATATATATATATATATACATATATTTATAGGTCTCCAATAGGTCTCTGTTGGCCCAAACAGCTATAATTACGATAGTTCTTAGGATATGATGTCTCGACACTTGCATATGTTTACAATCCTGGATAAAAAAAATCTAAGCCTATACTACAATTGAAGGTTTTAGAGTCTACACACCCCTTTTTGAATTATTTTATGACGTAGCAGTGTTCTAAATTAATAAGCTTGACCATTCTAGTTTTCTGAAAGAAAACTATTGTGCGGCCTTTTTCTGTCTGCATTTTTTCTGCCTTCAGATCTTAAAAACTACCGAGGCTAGAAGGCTGCAAATTGGTATGTTGATCATCCACCCTCCAATCATCAAACATGCCAAATTGCAGCCTCTAGCCTCAGTAGTTTTCATTTTTATTTAAGTTTAAAGTTAACCATAATCGTGCTTCTGGCAACGATATAGGTCAGGCCCACGAAAGTTTAACCACGGCGGCCGTGGTTAAAGTTTCGTGGGCCGAGGCTCATACAGCATTATAACGAGACCATGAAAGATAGATCTATTTTCGGTGGCCTTGATTATGCGCTGTAGCGGCTGTACATAAAACTCGATTGCGCCGAAGTTTCCTTGACGGACGCATTTTTACTTGTTTTCTATTACTTACAGTACAATGTACTGAGTGATGAATATATTACAAGAATATTTCAGAATGATGAATCTATTCATCGAAGACACCTGTTGAATATTACTCGTCAAATTGGTGAACCCTGAGTCATAAGTGCGAAGGTGTTTGTGTAGTCAAATGTCGAGGTGTTTTCTTCCTTTTGAAATGCTTAAAGGTCTAAATAAAAGCATTATTATTAATATTATATTATTATTCAGAAGATGGTCCTGTTCATATGGAACAAGCCTACAGGAGCCATCGACGTGAAATTCAAGCTTCCAAAACATATTATTACTGTTATTATTACTAGCTTGATGGCGCGCGCTACGCTGTGCCCACGTCGGCCCGCCGCCGCTGCAGTTTACATGGTCGATACGAAAGTGTACGAACCTACATTCCCGACACTACGTTTCACACCGGGCGGACAAACAAGATCCACTCGCCTTTTATTATTATTATTATTATTATTATTATTATTATTATTATTATTATTATTATTGTTCAGAGGATGAACCCTATTTATTCTGGATTAAGCCCACAGGGGCCAATAACTTGAAATCCAAGAAGCTTCCAAAGAGTATGATGGTGTTCATTTGAAAGAAGTAACAGAAGGTAATGGGAAATACAAAATTAAATCGGTTATTAGAATAGAAAAAATAAATTAACTAATTAATAAATACAGAGATAAACAAGTAGCTAATATCTTAAGGGAAAATACAATGAAAAGAGAAAATTATTTTACTGTTATTAATAATACCCCTCTGACAATCACAAAAGCTATCATTACGACTGCACTAAGTGATGAACATATTACGATAACATTTTAAAAATGATCAAAATCTCTGTTCATCCAGAACTCTAGTGCACCTGTACAAGTGTACTAATGTGGCTGGCAGGTCAAGTACAAGGAGAATATAAAGGTGTTTGAATATTAATCTCGCTATTCCTGCTAGCTATCATAAAAAAAAAGCGATTATTACGATACTAAAATCGAGGTGGGTCATTTGAATCGATTTTTCAGCCCCACGCGTGAGCATAAAATGTCCCACAAGGTTTCAGCATCACCGAGAATACATACATCGCTAAGTAATGCTTTTGTAACAGACTAATACACTCGAGAAGCCGTCTCAGATGATCTATTTAAAACGGGAATTAGCATTTTTGATACTGGCACTCACCAGTACACTCACTGGTACCCGGTGGTTGGGTGCTGGTCCGTTTAGTAATCGAGAATATTTCGAACAGCACTCGACTGTGTTGAAATGCCGTGGGGGGTGGGGGCGGGTAACTTATACCACAGCTATGAATTATTCACGTGATAATAGATATTTAAACAGTGTTGATGTTTTCGCTTTGTGTTGTGTTTACCACGATGATGGTATGAATATTCAAGAACGTTAAATAAGATATTTAAATGGTTAAATTGGAAGCTAAAATTAATACGTTATTCTTGAATGCATGTGGCCTCAAGCTAACAATACAATTTAAAGTATTGTTTAAGCTGGTAAAATCCTTAATTTATGGAAATAAATTGTACACGAATTTGATTTTGAAAGTGATATAGGGTTACTTTGAATTATAAAGCCGTTTGATTTACTGTTTTCATGTATAAAATCTCATATAAAACAGCATATGTCCCTCGCTTGCAAATTCCCTTCCAAGAGTTAATCCACGCCATAGACACTTCAGAGATTAAACTCTAGAAGATACTAAGTGATCTTTCCTACGTTAAAATTCCTTATTCAAATGCAGTCAAGTATGTACATTTTCATCTGAAGAACCTATACATGCGTGACACTTTCAGGTTATAACGAGGTCTGTGTCTTGAAAGACAGATAAAACGCCGGTTCCTTGCTAGCTGTCTTTGCTCAGACTAATATGATGAATTCTGATGAATGAAATGTGGAAATTTCTTGTTCGAAAAGTATTGCAAGTGCGTACGTGAGACCTCACTCTGATGTGTACTGATATAATCTTGAGTACTGATATAATTTAGCGTTTGTTTAACTATAGGTGAGTGCATTTCATGCACCGCAATATAAATTAAGGTTTTAAATTCAATTTAAAGCGTACGCACACACGCATACAGGTGGAGGGTTGCACTAGGGGCAGAGAGGGTCCAGGAGCTAAAAGCCTTATAAGGAAAAAGACTTATCGAGAAACAAAAAGTAACCGTCATCTATTCCACCCCGCTTCTAAGGTGGAAAGAAATATGATGATACATACATACACAATTGTGTGTGTGTGTGTGTGTGTGTGTGTGTATGTGGCAAACAGGCAGACATACGCTGGTGTATTATACTTATATTTTTTATTAATAATAATTGATCTCTTCTTTCTTTCTTTCTGTATTTCCCATTACCTTCCGTTACTTCTTTCTAATGAACGCCATATTCTTGGGAGGCTGGAATTTCAAGTCAGTGGCCCCTGTGGTGGGCTTGTTCCATATGAATAGGGTCCATCTTCTGAATAATAATAATAATAATAATAATAATAATAATAATAATAATAATAATAATAATAATAATAATAATAATAATAATAATGCATGTCTTTGCAACCAGCATCATAAGCAAAGAATTTCCTGGTAATCCACGTTCTTATACTTGAAACATTACTTAAGTCCCATTGCTTTCTAAATAATTATAATTGTTATATTATCCCAAAATGTGCGCTCATGGAACTGAATTCATATACTTTAAACTTGCTTACCTGGGTTCCGTGGAATAAGCTGACGGCAATTGAGAATTGCCTGAAATATCAAGGTAATGATTGAATGCGCTTTCAAGCAGCTTACAGCCTCATTTTTGACAGGAACTGACCCCCATCTGGAAAGAGACAAAAATCATTTATTTAATCATGAATATCCACTTACACATACATCTGAGATTCAGGCTTCCAAAGAATATTGCAGTGTTCATCTGAAAGAAGTTACAGAAGATAATAGGAAATACAGAAAGCGGTGATAAGTTATTAGAAAAGAAAATAAAGATAAATAAATTAAATGATTAAGACATCAAAATTAGAATAAATTATTAAAATACAAGGTGAAATGATTTAGGGTAGCAACGCATTGCATCTTCGCCTGAACTTTTGATTACACAGAAACTAAAGCGTTTGCTACAAAAACATTTTCTATTTGCATGAATAAACCTAAAACATTAATTGTCACTGTAAAATAACCAAGGTTCAAGCAGTAGAATAGAAGCGCTGAAAGGGAAATTGAGAGTGAAAAGTTGTGAAAGGTGTAACAACAGGAGGTAAATCTCGTAGTTGCACTGTGAATCATTTGTCAGGCACAGTAAAAGCAGTGGCGGATCCAGGGGAGGGTTCAAAAAAAAAAATTATAATAATAATAATAATAATAATAATCTTAAGATGGAAGTTAAAAGACAAAAAACTACTTATAAATAACAAATAAATAACAACTTGTCACTGGACAGCAGTCAGTACTCTGTAAGGAAGCCTCTGACGGCTCAGTATGCCAAAAGTGGAATGACAGGGAATGACAGGGTTGCAGCTAGGAGCCGAAGGGACTGCAAAGAACCTTAAGTAATGCCCACAGTGCACCGCGTGAAGTAAACTAACGTCAGTGACGGAGCTACCCTCCAACGGGAAATACGAACAGTAGTCCGTGTTGATACGCAGCAGCCAGTTGAATCTTGCAATAGCTAAGAAGGTCCACAATGTGCCTTTATATGCACAGATCTAGTCTGTATAAACGTCACGTATTCCTCACTCATCTAAATGTCTCAATAATATGACCAACTTGGTAATCAATGACGTTCATCACATTATTCAGCTCTTCTTCCAGCCACGGCAATGAATTATGGTCTCTTTTTTATATACAGAAAAGAATTATCTTTATTTTCCCCGATCTGCGCACTTTCCCGTTGTTCTACGACAGCATAGAAGTGTTCCTATACAGCAAATGCGGTCAAATTTCGAAAGAAGTTCTAAGCAATTAAATTCGACCCAATTTTATCATTCTGTATGATCGATACAAAAGTTTTTACAAAAATAGGAGTTTAAGTGTGGGAAAACAGACGCACAGTTACACACACACACACACACACACACACACACACACACACATATATATATATATATATATATATATATATATATATATATATATATATATATATATATATATAGAATAGAGGTTTGATTTATGAAATTTAGGCTGCCAAGCTAAGCACTGGTGCACTTCCCGGTCATTCAGAGCTTAAGACAGTTAAAAGAGGGAGTTGGAGTGGTTGAGCAAGATAAGAAGATCCAGAGAGTAAGATGATGAAGTACAAGGATCTAAAAGTGGAACTGGGAGAAAACCCCTCAGCTACACTAACAAGTAACAGTTAGAGTTGGCCAGCAAGACTGATGAAGAAAGGAAGCAAGAATAGAAGTGGTCAAGTAAAAGGCTAAAATGTTTTCGCAGCCAGGCCTAGGCAGAGGGGACGCTGCAACCAACCTGTAGCAATGCCTACAGTGCACCGCAATTTCTATCGGATATTATCATCATTGTCTTTCTTTGCTAATATGGTATTGTACCATGACAGTCACGGAGAAAACGAACCTATTGACAGTACACGTCATCCCATTGGCAACCTCCCTGTTTTTCTGCATGAAAAGAAAAAGAAGAGAGATCTTGCTCAATGTCTTGCTCACACACTGTGAATGTTTATTAACGGCAGGTTCGCACTGGTGCAAAGGGAAGAAATGCAGTCTCTTCTTACCTACAACTCAGAATCAGTACCAGGCTACTTATTACCTTGTTATTATTTTTTTCATATCATACCTAAAGGATTTGTTGGTTCAGATTAAACCGGTTTTGCTTTAGCAGGCCCTAGACCTAGGTGTTGAAATAGATAGGACTAACGCAGACCTCTATGAAACTTTCACCATGAATTGGATGTGACCCTCAATTTCTACCTCTGTCACTCGCAAACCTGGGCTATCACAAAAATTCTTTTCAATTTGTCTTTTTAAGATAAACAAGTATTTTTATTCAGTTGGCTGAAGAGGACCGTTGTGCAAAAGGTCAAAAGCTCCCCTGTTTTATCCTTTTTGTATTTTGGAAAAATATAGTCTCTCATTTTACATTATTGCGGCTTTTTACTCACTAAGACTAATGTTCTAATTCCATTTTCCTGACGTTTATTCACTATTTTCCTCACGTGGTGCACTGTAGGCATTATAACGCACACATACTATGAACTGACAATATCTTTTAGATTCCGAAAAAGACTGCAAGAGAATTTAATATGACTACACAATGTTGTAAGCTGCAACTCACTTACCCTTAATTATCACCACCATATCCAGATAATTTACTGTTACTAATGAATATATGCAACATGCTCTGGTAAGAAAAGCATATAAATGCCACTTTTGGCCACAGTTGTCCAATTTACTAAATTTCCCCGTGCATTAATGGAACATATTCTCAATATCTTTATTCGGAAATAATTATACTTTCCCAAAATCTTCTACATTATCACAGGAAAAGCTTATGAAACACGTTTGTATTCATGAAACATAACTTTATATACCGCTGCAGAATCATTAAAAAAACTAATGGGTAAATAAAGATAGTCGTTACGTAGGCCTAGTGGCAATTACACCATATTGGAGCCCTGTATTTCTTTTTACCACACACTTGACTCATGTCGCACTTCCCCCACCACCCTGAATCGAACCAAGAATTTATCTACATAAATGATACAAAATAACACATACTGTGACCAAAACTAAATTTGAAAATAGAATTT
This sequence comes from Macrobrachium rosenbergii, assembly GCF_040412425.1. NCBI lineage: Eukaryota > Metazoa > Arthropoda > Malacostraca > Decapoda > Palaemonidae > Macrobrachium > Macrobrachium rosenbergii. Next base: position 39,028,137 of record NC_089745.1, read on the forward strand.
GCGTGTGGTGCAGATATTTTTGATATATGCACTTGCATGGTGCAGAGGTTGGAATATTATACTTGCATCATAAACAATCATATGTTTTTGCATATTTTTCACTTGATCAAAACATGTAAGAGAACGAACACCTATTACCAGATTTTTTTTTTTAACAAAATGATCCCTTGAATAAATTTCAAGTAAGAAATTCACTGTGAGGCATGAATGTCATACAACTACTTGTGTCATTTACTTACTGTGTATAAACAAAACTAACCCATTTTCATTTTAATAACTTGAAAACAAAATAAATCAAAAATTTATCAGAAACACCTGTTTAAAGCCTATGGCTACAACTTCCACTAATTTTGATCAATTATCACGAAACGCAGAAATCTACGCCTATTGAACCTTTAAAGAAATGACAATGAAGGAGAATTCCTTTAATTACGAGATCCTTCAGATAAAAAACAGTTCTAAGCTAATTAGTTAGTTTACGCTCTTAACTATTTGTAATATCTGAAAGAATGGAAGGTGATATGAGTCTAATTCCAGTTCGAGAGAGAGAAAATCGATCGATTTCTTTACATAATCTCGCTTTGCAGCGTGATATGTACTGTAGAACCTCACTTGTCACTTGATTACAATGGACACCGATTTACATTTACCATAAGGAGTAATACTCTTTCCTACCTTGTAATTTAATTTGTTTTACGTTAATTTTGTCAAAATACCAGTGGCTGGTGGCAAAGGCGTGGCCGTAGAGGTTATTGTAGGTGACAGTTGGTTCCATTTTCTTTCGGGAGTAGGTATAATGAGAGAAAATCGAGATCGGTGAAATTTTATTTGGGGGACTTTTCTATTAATTTTACTCCCATATTCGGCTTCAGTGAGTAACAAATTTGTTATATAACCAAAAACTTCTCGAGAAAAGGTTCATGGGCCATATTCATGATTTATTCTTGTATTAAAAAAGTAAAATGTTTTCGTTCCAGAGTCACATTTTGTATATGCACCATGAACTATACATGGACAAAAATTGTAGTAAGAGCCTCCGTTAGCGGTTACATATGACACACTGACTTCTTCATTAGCCAGTTTTATTTTTTCCTAGTCTACGATAAAAAAAAAAAAAGGAAAACTGCTTTCGTGTAGCACATGCCGCTTTACCACACATAAATGCCTTACATTCTCAAAACCAACACAACATCCATATTCATTTTACATATCATAGCCTTCGACGCTGGGAGATAATCTAGGTCTCTATGAAATTCCACCTCCCACGTCTTTTTGCTTCCACAAACCTTCATCTTCCTATCTCCTATTCCTTATCCATGTAGGACTAGGTCTTCCATCTCCTCTGGCGCCAAGAGTCTAGTTTCAGTCATGATTTATGTTCCTTAGCAATATAGCCTTTTTTTTAGGCTTATCTTAGGTCTCATCCCTAAGGATGTAGGATGTACTTTATCAAGCAAATTTTGTAAAGATTGTGGTGTTTAGCTGAGAAATGCAGCATCATCATCTGCATAATCTGTCACCTTTCTGTGGATGCTGTCAAATGGTTTTACATAATCACCAAAACCCATACAATTTTTTTAATTCCATACACTGGTGCACAATAAGTCTTAAAAAACACATCTTCGATCTGTGCAACTCCTATTTTTTTTTCTAAAACCACCTTGTTTTCTAAATTTATACCCCTAAATATTTTATAATCAACATAAGTGCATTGATATACCGTAATAACTACCATGGTCAGTCACTGCACTAAATACAGGCCTATTTATTAACTAAGTGTAGCATAAGGAATTTTCATTTCCACTACAATTCTATTTTACACCAAATTTTTTTTTTTACTATTTGGGATATTACTGCTTTTGTGAATGTGCTCCATCACTTCCTTGTCGCGATCTATCACTGATGCCAAGCTTTGCTCCCAAGGCCGAATCCAGCCTCAATGGACTGACAACCTAAAGGTCACTGTACATAACCTTGGGGCCACTCTGATTAGCTGCCAAAGCTGACAGCTAAACCTGAGTTTGGTAGCAAAATCTACTCATACCCCATGACAAAAAAAAATTAACACAAATGTTGACAACATTTGTCAACATAGAAATGGCAAAGTTCTGAGGATTCCGTCCTTCCAAATTAATAATTCTCTAAAAGACTACTCTCATACAAATGAAAATGTAAAAATATGATGCCTGGTCCAACCTTCATTCATTTTGACTTTTGGGAACCATATCTGGTCAAGCTAGCTTCCTTATTCTCAACACAGAACCATGAATATTACCACTATAACTTGAACATTTACCATTAACAAGGTGGCCATCAAAAGAAGTCTCTTTCACATAAATGTCTAGTTATAAGAGAAAAAATAAACCCAACAACCTGGACATAGTATGACTTGGATCCTTTAAAAAAAGATATAGCAAACATTGAGTTTACTAGACAAACCTAACAATAAAACTTAAAATATTTACAAAAAACCCAGAACTTGGACTTTACTTTTGTAAACTCCTCCAGCGCACAAATTGCGGAAGTATGGATTCCTGGAAAAAATACCACCGTGACCTTAAATGAGCATACTGTGGATCTAGTGATCACACAACCAAGTGGAATTGTGAAACACCAAAATGTATCAATTGTGGTAAAAACCCTCGGGCAAGATCTGAACTGAACTGAACTGAATACAGAATTTAGGCCAAAGGCCAAGTACTGGGACCTATGAGGTCATTCAGCACTGAAAAGGAAATTTACAGTAAAAAGTTTGAAAGGTGTAACGGGAGGAAAACCTAGCAGTTGCACTAATGGAGGTATTGTAAAAGGAATGAAAGGGATTGCAGCTGGGGCCAAAGGGATGCTGCAAAGGACCCTAAGTACTGCCTACACTGCACTACCTGATTGTGGAACAATGACTGACATTTACATACTTAAACATTAAACCATCTGTCAGTCTGTGACATACTTCATTCTAAGAACACCACACTGAAATACTGTATTATTCCATCTTAGAACTTTTGATATTTGTCATACCCTTAAGGATTTCAAGAATAACCCATATAAATTAAACCCTGAATACTAAGAATACTAAAAATACAGAATAACACATGGAATTGATCAATTGTACAGTGATTATCCAACTTTCAATAATGTATACAAGATGTCAGAAAAATATCCTTGAAATTAATTTTGTCAGGATCTTCCACATTTAGTTTATTATTACATTTTTAAGGGGTTGAAGTAAATTAAGATGTAATATATTCATTAAGAACAAACCTTTTCAGCCAGCCCTATCAGAGTTGAGAAAGTTAACTTGTCTAGTCAACAGTAATTTCACAGGGAGATGCATTTTGCAACTATGGTAGGAAGTTGTAAAATGTGGGCTTATATTCTGACTTTCTCCCTTGCTAATTTACAATGCAGTCCTTCTGTTCCTCCCATTGCTTGATTTTCCTTCAACTGGAATATTTTATACAGGTTTCATGAGGGCCAGCAACCCTCTATGGTTTCCCCATTTCAAGTACCATGGTCTTCCTCTCCACAATTTACACTGCAAGTCTACCTTGTATTTTTTACCTATATTATTATTACTATTCATAGATGAACCCTATTTATGGAACAAGCCTGGCCACTGACTTGAAATTCAAGCTTCCAAAGAATATGGTATTCATTAGAAAGAAGTAACAGAAAGTAATAGGAAATACAGAAAGAATATAAGAGTTATTAAAAAGTGATATATGATATTAATGTATCCTAAAAATTTAAGCAGTGTGTCTTGGGATACAGTGTATTATTTTAAATCCATGCAAAAAGTGTAAAAAGTGTCACAATGTGTATGCTGATCCAGAATGACATCACTCAATCCTTACCTTCATCTTAGCTTTTATTAACCTAATCAAATTCTATTTAGTCTCCTCTCAGACATTAGCTAATTTGTTAAGCATAGGTCAGACCACTAGTCGAGTTCAATTTGAAATGAGATATGCACTCAACTGAAACTCCATCAAGAGAGGGCAAAGCCAGCAATTTTTGTATGTCCTCTGGTGAGACCACTTCCACCAGTAATTCATTTGCTATGAGTTTTATTTTGGTTACAACTAAAATGTGGAATAGCTTGCCTAGTGCAGTTGTGGAATACTCGAATCTCCAAATGTTTAAGCTAGGAGCAAATTCATTCCTGCTCTCTACAAACATCTTTACTTCAGGTGTGTCAGTTACATTTTCTATGCCCTCATATTTATCTATCACCTTTTCCTATATCTTGTCTCTCTATGCAAGCTGATTTCCCTTTGAAGCATTCTTAAGTTTATTGCCTGTTGCCTAAGTCCGTAAGGGTTTTCAGCTGATGATTTAAAGAAGAAAGGAATTGGGTACAAAGGCCACAGGACCTATTCCATTTTAACCCTTCTTTTTTCTTAAAATCATATTGTCCAAATTTATTGTGATACTGCAACTAGATTGCAGTTATATTGTATGCATTTTGCCTTTAGCTTAACTTGGGTCATCGCCAGTGTTAATCTGTTGTCGTATGGCCCAGGGGTACTCAATTTTTCCAGAGCTGAAAGTCCTGAAAAGGTATTACATAATTTTTTTAAACTACTAATGACCCCTGCAGGAAACAACTCCCAAAAGCCCAACACACACTCCTGAAATGGGCACCAACATACTTAGTGGCACTAGTGTAAGTCTAACTTGCTTGTTGGCACCAACAATAGAACAAGAATACAACCATTACCCCTTCAGTAATGTTGGCAGACAAACTACAAAGAATGATGGGAGCCCTAACTCAAAATAATCTGCACCCAGAATTGACAAGCTGACAACTTCCTTTCTCCACCACTCATGAATAAGCTTCATGCTACCAATATGAATTCATATTAATGATTCTAATGTCCACGCTCAATTGGAGAGCCAACCCTCCATCACAGCACCCACCACCAACACTGAATGTAATCCCAACTTGCAACTATAACATCCCTTCCCACTCCATGATAGATTATCATCATCATCAATACATAGTTCAACAAGGCCATGATTAAAATGATATTTTTATAATAAAAATAAGTTTCACATATATACTTACCAGGTAATTACATAGTTAAAGGATTTTGACAAAGGAAAAATCTATTTCTGGAGAGGGGCCCGTGTCACCCGGGTGAAAAAAAGTCCATTCAGCACTTATTTCTAGGTAATTCCATTGCTAGATACCAGAGAAAGCTAAATGAAATGCTGGGTTACTACCCCCCAGAGCGAGCTCCACTAGATGGAGTCGTATGGAAAAGGGTGAACTACAAAAACACGGAACCTTATCCTATAGAGATTCCCTATGTCAAAAGTCCCAACGAGAGAGGTGCGATACAAGCCCATGCACTAGTGACTGTATACAAGGCAACACTAGCCGCATTCCATGTTAGCACCCACCCCACTAGAATGAAGTTTACCATGGGAGGGAGAGAATGAAAACAGGGTGGGACACGGGTGATACGGGCCCCTCTCCAGAAATAGATTTTTCCTTTGTCAAAATCCTTTTTTCTGGATCGGGTCCCGTGTCAGCATGTGAAATATAACAGAGAAAAAAACATCATTCTTATGCTATTAAAGACTTAAATAGAGACGTTGAAAACTAGAGAATTCTACCCTGAACATTAGTAAGGTCCTCTAAATTCATGTAATGAAAATAATGTAAGTGGTCACCGTCTAAGATCATGAGCTTATAATAGAACCTGAATAGGCTTGTATTAAGAAAATACTTCCTGCCTAATAGCAGACCCAATGACAGTATAGTTTCTAGCTCGCGTGGCAGCCTTTAATTTAAAAATTGCGGTAGCACTTCAATAGTTTAGTGTAGATGATAAGTCCCGCCCACTAAGGGAGTACTGGGAATGACTTAGTCGGTAGCGCCATTCTGTTTGTACCCTTATGTCCATTAGAGGGGAGGAGGGAGAGCTCTGATTCTGTAATTACCTGGTAATTATATATGAAACTTAATTTTATTATAAAATGTCATTTTCATATAAGTAACTTACCAGTTAATTACATAGCTGAATTCTACATTGATACGGGGTGGGATGAATGCACATATTCTACTCCAAAACATTAAGGTGTGATAGTGACTTTGAAATAGAAAGGATGGCTAGCACTGAAACAATGCCTTTCATTTCCTTACATGGTAAGAGAGCTACTGCAGGTGAGAACTGCTTATGGTTGGTGCTCATCTTAACCTGTAGTGGTGTGGTGGTTGAGTCGTTGGTTGCCTCTACATAAGTGGGAGTCTTGCAGCGGAGGATAGGCCTGATCACTGACAAGACATACATACCGTAAGTGCTCTTGCCCTGGGTGCAGTACCAACATAACAAATAACCAGACAACGCCGTCACGTACACTGACAAAAAACCACTACCCATCCACTAAGAATGGTGAGTACTCCAGGTACAAAGTATCCCCCGGTTCCCCAAAATTTGACACCTCACTTCAAGAAGGTGAAGGGAAGTAGGAGAAATTCCTATGCTTCCTCACCCAGCACCATGCCAGTCACTGATAATGGCCCCAAGGTACTAAAATTACAACACTTTTTTTTTTTTTCCAATTTTCAAGATGCAAAGATCATTTTACACTTCCACTAGGTCGGTTGCGGAATGGAAGTAAGGAAAATATTGTGCCTGAAAGCTAATGAGGTAGAGACTGTCCTGACATCAAGGGCTTTCATTTAAAAATAAGACATTCTTCTTATTTTTAAATGGACAATGCTTTCTAGTCAGAGGGTGAGACGGGGTCTTAACAGAACACCAGAGGTTAATGGGTGACCTTCGGATCTTCTCGGTTCTGTTCAGGTAATTACCTGAAAGCCTTAACAGGACAAATAACTCTTTCTTATTCCTCACAGCCGAGGAGTCTATTAAGTTCTTAATAGAGCAAGAATGGGTCTAGTGTTTGGATGGGTCCTCGTTCTTGGCTAAAAATCCCAAGGAAAGGAATAAACCATGTCTCTTCTGGTGAAAACCTTCCCTTATTGATGGCTTGGATCTCGCTAATACGTTTTGCGGTAGTCAAGGCCACAAGGAAGAGAGTCTTCCGGGAAAGGTTTCTCAGGGATAGGGAATGTAGGGGTTCAAAAGAGGGACTTGTCAGCCACTTCAACACTACGTCCTGGTTCCCAGTGACCGGATCTTCCTTCCTTTGCTTGGACGTATCCAAGGACTTGACGAGGTCGTTAAGATTGGGTTGATGAAAGATCTAGGTCCTTGAGCTTAAACACCGAGTTGAACATAGTTTGATACCTCTTAATGGAGGAGGACGAGAGAGTCTAGATCTCCTCAGATAAAGGAAGAAATCCACAATTGGGTCACAGATGTCTCAGAAGAATAGACATGTGTCTGAGACACCAGTTTCAGAAAAGTGCCCACTTAGCCTGGTAGACACTAATAGAAGATTGACGCCTGCATTTTGCAATGGACTCTGCAGCACGTCTAGAGAAGCCTTTTGCTCTGACAAGCTTCCTGACTTTCTGAAGCCTGTCAGGGGAAGAGTGGACCATCTTTGGTGGAATCTCTTGAAATAAGGTTGTCTGGGTAGACACAATTTTGTGTTACCCATGCTAGAGTGACCATGGCCGAAGAACAAAAGAAAGGAAGGCAGTGGTTCCTTGAGGTGGCAAACAGGTCCAAAGTTGGCCTGCCCCATTGATGCCACAGATCCCAAGAGACCAGGGGATGCAAGGTCCACTCGGTGAGAAGGAACTGCTTCCAACGACTGACTTTATCCGCCAGACCCTTTAGTTTGGCCTGAACAAATCGAGTGACTAAAATCACTTGATTTTGATCTATTCACAGTAGGTCTGTTGCTGTTGACATTACATCCTGAGTGGACGCCTCTAGGAGGTCCAAAGCAATTTTCCTCACAGTACCCTGCAGGAAAAGGAGACGGGGGTCCAACAGCAAAAACAAAAGGGTTGATTTCCGGGTCTGTGTAACCCCTTACTGTAGACATAAAGGAGCACCATAATTCCCCCTTCTTCAATACTCCCATGGAGAAAAGAGCAGCAAGCTCAAAATGATCTCAGATCCACCTCTGATATCCTTGTCTGCTCCAGGTAGTACTCCTAGCCAGACCAAGGCAATGTCATTCTTACCTCCTTGAAATTCTCGTTTTCCTTGGCTAGAGCTCCAACTGTCCAGTCCAAGCGACTGAAGATCTCAAACACCTTGAAGAGGTCCTTAACAAGTTAGTCCAGTACAGCCAACGGACAAATAACCTTCGCTGACAAAAACTCAAGAGTGCCAGGAAGATTAGATGAGGCCGGAGCAGTCCCCTTGGGAGGAAGGAACGACTCTCAAAGAAGGAGCTTCCCCAGTGATGAAGGACAGATATCTCCTATGGCTACTAAGCAAGGAGGAGGAATGGCAAAGGACGCTTGCCTTGGTCCCTCTTAGCTGAAAGTCAATCATCAAAGGACACTTGCCTTGGTCCCTCTTAGCCGAAAGTCAATCATCAACTTCCTTCAGAGCTTTCTTGGATGATGAAGAGAACACCATCTTGGAGAGAGTTCCTAGGCAAAAGATCATAATTTCAGGTAACTGCTGTTTAACGGGTGCCAAGAATGGATCATCAGTGTCAAGGAGATCCACATCTGTAAGCGGGAGCTTGGTGCTCGAAAGACGGAGACTGATACTGAAAAATTGGCAGTGGGCGCTCGGAAGCTGGTGTCAGGCGATTGACAGCTGGCGCCAGGCGCTCGGGAGCTATAGCTGGACGCACAGGAGATAGTGCCAGGCACCCAGGAGAGAAGAAGAAAGAGTGTCTCCTTGCTTCCATATGTACTTTAGAGCTATGGTATGTATGAATGGACTACCATAGTCGTTACGAACTAGGGATGAGTAACACTTAAGTCCTAAGAGGATGTCTTTCCGCTCTCTAACGTTAATATAAGGTGCTGCTCTTCAAGGGGACCACATCCCAGAAACTTCCTGGCTCCCCAAGACGGTTCCCTAACCTAGATCCGAGGTGTCTGAGATGAAGTCTAGATCTGGGCTGAGTGGATGAAGGGACTCCCCTTCCAAAAGTCTCGTTCGGATAGTAACCACTGAAGGTCCAACTTTAACTTACTGAGTTATGGGACACACTCACGAGTCCTGCAGTTGCCCTGTCCCAGCTGACCTTGAGGAAGAATTGCAATACTTTCCTATGAAGTTTGCCTAGCTTGACACCAGTCTCAGTGGATGAAAGAGTCCCCAGTAGGCTCATCCACTGATGGGCTGAGCAAGATGAAAGGGCTAGAAACTAGTGAACCGTCTGGAGGCAGTTGGCGATTCTCTTGGCAGATGGAAAAGCCCGAAAATCTGAGAGTTGAGACTGATTCCCCAACAGAGGATCTCAAACGACAGGGTCAACTGGGACTTCTGAAGATGATGAAAACTATGTATTAGAAGCAAAGGCAGGTGAATCTTAAGGAATGAACCAACAGACCTTGCATCCACTTCTTATGAAGGTAGGATGCAATTCCCTTAACAGTGTCCTACGGAAAGAGGGGATGTTGGTCCAAGGGAGAAAATAACAGAGCCTATTTGTGTGTGTGTGTGTGACTCCCTTATTGGTAAAGGAGCACCAGAGCCCTCTTTCCTAAAATACTCCCAAAAGTGAAAAACCTTGAAGATATTCTTAACTGACGAGACTGCAGAGCATCGAGAAGAGTCGATGAGAACAGAGAAGTCCCCTTGGAAGGTGATAGCGACTCTCAAAGGAGGAGCTTCCCTGGTGACGATAGATAAATATCTCCTTTGAACTAAGCGAGAGGGAGGAAAAGGCGAAATAAGCTTTTCCTTGCTCCTTTCTAGCTGAAAGCTGATCTCCCATCTCCAAGAGAAAATTCCGCTGGACAAAGTAAGAGCATTATACCTGCTAATTGTCGCTTAAAAGGAACCAATGATGGTTCATCTTGTAAAAGGAACTAACGATGGTTCATCTTGCTCTACAGGTAACGACAAAGTGGAGAAACATGCCTCAAAGTGGGCGCCTTGATAGATTTAGCATCAAAAGGCAAATGAGATCTGGTAACACTGCACTGGGCGCTCATGAGGTGGCGCCGTGTCCCATATACAGTAGCCACAGCGAAACTACAAGAAGGCTGAGGAGTACTAGCCTTCTTATATTGCTTAACTGGAATTGGATCTGAATGCCAACGCACATCATCTGACGAGTCTTAAGCGGCATAGAAGAATCCAGGAATCATTTCCCACGCCTCCTGTTCGCACTGGAATCGTTGGACGTGACGTTACTGCACTGGTATTCGTACGATGTTTATCTTGAATGTAATACAACTGCCTTTGGTACGATGTACGATACCTTCTCCAACTATTGTACGTTTTAAATGATAATTCTGGGATGAGCTTTTAAGACTATGATTAAAAAGCATTCTCATAAAAAATAAGACGCCTTTCCAGTGGTGGTCTGTCGAAACCTGGGATATTCGTACTTCCAGTGGCTGTCTGTCGAAACCTGAGATATTCATTAACGGGCTCAAATATATAGTAGGGAGAAAACTTGTGCTAAATGTAATGGTTGGCTAGAATAGAAGGTACTTAAATCTCAATTAGGCAAGTTAGAGTGGGATATAAAGGAAAGCAGCCTCTAGAGCTGAGAAACAAGGTTCCTTTAGCCTAGAATTCTACCCTAGGCTAAGTTAGAAGATAGCTCTGCTAATCCTTCTTCCCCCCCTCTCCTGTCTTTTTCTCCTGCTACTAGCCCTCCTACTTTTAATTCACCTGATGCCATTGCCACCCTAGCCTATAAGTTTTGCAACAAAATCATACTTCTAGTGTATTCAGTGGTGAAATTAGGTGCGTCACTAAAGGCATTTTTGGGAAAATGTTTTCAGACTGCGCCACTTCTCACAAAAGTGACAAGTGAAACTGTTATGCATGTGTAGGAGGCGGCTTCTCATCCCACCAGTTCTCCTAGATGAAGGCCTCTGTCCTTCTCCCCTAAACCTAGGAGAAGACATGCCAGAAGTCCTGTCTTCTAGGGAGGGAGCCAGGCATGAGAGTAGGTGAATTAAAAGTTGCAGGAGAAAAAGGCAGGAGAGGGGGGGAGAAGGATTAGCAGAGCTATCTTCTAACTTAGGCTAGGGTAGAATTCTAGGCTAAAGGAACCTTGTTTCTCAGCTCTAGAGGCTGCTTTCCTTTATATCCCACTCTAACTTGCCTAGTTGAGATTTAAGTACCTTCTACTCTAGCCAACCATTACATTTAGCACAAGTTTTCTCCCTACTATATTCTGGCCCCTAAATTAACTGCAAATTGTATGAGAATTACATTAAGACTGATTAATCTGGTTTGCAACTTTCGCTACAACAACGAAAACAGGTGAACTTGACAAGACTATAATAAAAAAAGAACTAGAAAAAATGATTATGAAAGTTATTAAAGCTTGAAGGATACTCAGATAAGCAATAGCACTTCAAAATCCAGTCATACAACCAAAAATCAGTAAACAAAAGCTGCAGGAGATCCCCGATGTTACTCGAGAGCACAGCAGAAACAGAATGATGCCACCGGCTAAATCGTTCCCAGTACTCCTGTAGTGGGCAGGTTTATCACCTACACTAAACCACTGAAGTGCTACTGCAATTTTTATTTTAAAGGGTGTTGCGCGAGTTAGAAACTATAGCTATGTAATTACCTGGTAAGTTACTTATATGAAAATCACTCTCAAGGTGCTGGCTCAAAGGGTTTGTTCTTAAAGAACATGAGATCAAATTTAATGGATTACAACTTAATTTAAATATTGGCTAAATAGAATGTTGAAGTCTAATAAAAACTCTTTACATTATGTTTCCAATACACAATATACATTGTTGGTTACAAGTTGGACAATCACTAAAGGTATACTTAAGTCTTGCACTGCCTTCAGGAACAGAGTCATGTAGGTTACTTATCATAGGGTCATGGGTAAGACAAGTGCAACCAATTCAAAGACGGGGTAATACTTCAAAGTGAGAGAGAGAGAGAGAGAGAGAGCATTAAGTTAGGACCTTGGTTCCTATTTGGATGGGTTTGTTACTGGCTGCTCAAACCGCATTCTAAGTAATTCATTACTGTCCTATCTCCAAAAACAAAGGGTTCCCAAGCTTGAATATAGGAACAAATTCCAATCTCCCAGGGGTCCCAAACACCTCAAAGTAGCCCTACATCAAAGAGGTTGTGGACATGATGCATGGAAATTAAAAGCTAAAGAATAAATATACAATGGCAAACGAAATCAATCTCCTTCAAAAATTATTGGCAAAGATAAGTACTGAGGAGAATCATTGTTCAAATACACTTGCAATTTCTATCAAAGCTCGCATGAATAACTCCCAAGGAACCCTTTTCCTTGATCAAAAACAGTAGCATGGTAATTTCCTCACAGTTCCATGTCAGAATGAAGCATTCTCTATATCGGTTCCTACAAAAGAGCAGACTACCTGAAAACATCAAAGAGCAAAATCAAAAAAGAACTTTCTGCACCTGGTTTGGGTCACCTCCAATCATGAATGTCCAACTCAACGTCATTCAAGTGGGTGTTGATGTGACTTGTCCTTGTAAAGGTCTGGACCTTAGGTCTTACATCCTACCCTTTTGCAGGTCTGGATATCAGGTCTTATCTTTCAAAACTCTAGACATTAAACAGATGAAACCATCAACACATGATGTACCTGACAGTACTCATCACACGAGCTGGTTATCTGAAAATAGGAAAACCCTGTGTTGATGAAGGAAGATTTTTAAAATTTCTAGAAACAGCACCACACAAAGTACTGTTTAAACAACACAGAGAATCAGTGATTTTGTCACACCTCCCTTGTAGGAGCAAGCAGAGAGAGCACGTGCAAGATTGGTAATCATAAAGATACCGAAATGCAACCAAAAGCTAGAATATCAGTGATATACATGTACACAACACACTCAGGCCAAGTGATGAATGAACAAAACTGGTACAGTAATGAAGATCAGAAACATTCTCCAAACAAAATGCAAAAATGCCGAACAAAATGACAAAGGCCAAATAAGTGGCCTCTCAATGGAAGCAAAACTGAGAAGTGAAGTCCAGTGGAAGAAGAGAGGGAAGCCAAGCAATGCAGTTTCATTCACTTACCAACCTTGAACACAGCTGATATTCTATGCACTGGCCATACAAGTAGAATTAAAAATATGCATTTGTAAAGCAGGAGTTTGTTGTCTGTTATGAGAACACTAACTTTGTAAGACATCAAATCCAATTTATTCCTCATTAAAACATTACCTTCATCCCATACAGGAACTAACACACGATAATCTGGTTGCATCTATTAAGTATTTGAATATCCAATGTTTGCGTAACAACTGACGAAAAACAAAAACTCATTTTATTGTGACAAGTCATCCCCCTAAGACCAATTCCACTCGCAATATCCATTACCAAAAATTTTGAGCATACAGAGGAAAAAACACACTACATACTAAAATCACTATTTATAACCACCAGCAAAACTTCACTATAAATAAGCCCTAAGGTAACACTACCTGTTGCAAAAACCAAGGATTATTTCAACAAGTGCATAACAAAACTATGGAAAACTACATACAAAATCCAAATTACATAATTTCCAATGCAATGCTGATTGAAGAAATTGTGTAAATGAATTATCATACTATAAATGGATGCTCAATTCAGCTTCCATCACTGAAGACCATGAATAAAATGACTATGAGGGAACAGTATGAAATCAAATTAACTTACAGGAACATCTACCATATTCTCATTTCCTGCTAGGATCTGTCTCCTACCCGAAACATATCGATAAGCAAATACTTCAGAAAACGATACAGACTTATAAGGTACAATACCATAGTGTTCATAAAGCAAACTCAATCATTAAGCAAGTGAAACAATTTATTGAAGAAATAAAGTCCCTTAAAACAGTTCCACAATGTGAAAAACTGAATGGGGGAAACTGACTTTACATAGAAGAAAAGAATGTTATCAATATAAAAATGTGCAGTGTACATTGAGGAATATAAATATTTTATTCAGCTATAAAAGTGACTAAAAATATGATTATCTGGTCGTTTCCTTATTGATTAACACATTAAATGAATGAGGTTTAAATCAGCTATCCTGCTTCTCCCTATAAGAGTCAAGATCAATAACTTCCAGTCGTCAAAAGTTCTTCATACTAGCAGAGAGAGAGAGAGAGAGAGAGAGAGAGAGAGAGAGAGAGAGAGAGAGAGAGAGAGAGAGAGAGAGAATTAAATATAAAATAGTTTAAATAAGACTCTCTTGGGACACTTACAGGGCAGTTGTTCTTGAGAGAGAGAGAGAGAGAGAGAGAGAGAGAGAGAATTAAATATAAAATAGTTTAAATAAGACTCTCTTGGGACACTTACAGGGCAGTTGTTCTTGAGAGAGAGAGAGAGAGAGAGAGAGAGAGAGAGAGAGAGAGAGAGAGAGAGAGAGAGAGAGAGAGAGAGAGAGAGAGAGAATTTATAGGGCTGAGTTAGAAAATCAGTTATAAGAGTTTAAACAAGATTCCTGGAACACTTACAGGGCAGAATTGTTTATTTGAGATGAACACTAAAGAAAGGAAAGCTAGAGGTTGGACAGCAAAGTGCCCAGAAAATAAAGGGAACGGATGAAAAGTAAAAGGCAAAAGGCACCCTGTAAGCAATACCCTCAAGCAAGATGGGCACTGTAACCCTTCTACAGAGACAGTAACCCTGCAGAGGACAGCAAAAATAAGAGAATTGTAAAACATTTACAGAAATGAAAGGATGGATATATGAATAGTCTATCATTTTTCCTATACAGAAGTAACTGATTTATATTTTTCAATAACCAATAACTACTGTATTACTATACAAAATAAAAAAAAATGAATATCCAGGTCATGAACTCCTGAAGATACTTCTACCTGTTTTGTCCCTCTCCATTCCTTGCACATAGTATTCACTACAGTATTAGTAACATAGTTGTAAATAGGATTCATTCTATTTTGTTTTCTGCACTGTTACATGGCAATGAAAAATCTGTGTTCATGCCAATTTCATTCTAACAGACACTGACAAAATTTGACAACTTGGGTGAGCATAAAGACAGTTAAAAAAAGACCTTCCTGTGAATAAGATTTTTATTTTATAAAATATCTCAAAGTGGTTAAACTGATTATATCATGGACATGAAAAATAGTCCCCTGCAACAGTAATCCTTAGACTGAAGATCATAACGACCATACTGCACAACAAAAGGCATCGGCATGGAGGCCTACGCTTATGGGTTAGTAAGTGTCATACTTTAAACACAGCACTTCAGCTTTTGATGCTACAGTACTTACAAGTAAATGCTTGGTGTTACATACTAGGTTACAAGCAAAGGGACAACCTCTTCAATCCTTGTACAAAATCTATCTGCTGGCTTAATGTTCAGAATATCCTCACATCAAATTATTGGCCTTCATTAATTCAGAGAAATTAAAACAATTTTACTTCAACACAGTAAGAATAACTAATATACGAACCATATATTGTCTGTGAATTACATCTTCCTTTACGAAGAAACTTGTAAAAAACAAGTCATCTGATGAATGACCAATATAAAACAATGACCCCACTATATATCCAACTTTGAGTTATAATAATATACAGCTTACATATATTCATTGTTACCGAAATAGTTCTCGAATAATGAACATATAAAAAATAATCTACCCTCTTAAGAGAACATTATTATGAATAACCCCAATGAATAGTGAACTCTGAATATCAAGAATAGAAAGAGAAAAAGCAAACATATTTGTATCCTCAGTATATCTGAGGTGGTAGTTGTAACATGCTACTTCCCCTCCTTTTTTATAGCTTATATTTACATTAGGAGGGCTCTGCAGTAGCACAACTCAACCAGGGCATAACTTAACATCCAGGAATATTTCACAATCCTGGATAAACTCTGCCTGGCTCCTGATGAACATGTAGTTTTTATTTTTGTTAAACATTCCTGTAAGGTACAGCCTGAGAGGAGTACAGTACACACTAACACACTGCGGGATCATCACTTCTGAATTATAACCAGCCCCTTAATCTAGATAGCGTAACTGTGTAAAGCTAATCCTGCTAATTTTTACGTTAGTTTCTTTGCTTTCTGATACAAGACATCTACAACTTTTTCCATTGCTTTAATGGTGTCCAGAGCATGTTCATAAGTTTTGTCCTTAGTGGTGGGATCCCAAACAATTAGAACTCCAGCACCCTGGTCTAAAATGCCAGTCAATTTCGAATCCAAGATCATCTGTGAAAGCTTGCGTTCCACTGCATCTTGTGGAAGGCCAATAGTTTCACTAACATATGCAACTTGGACCTTACTGTAAGGCTCAATGATTCTGCACAAATTCTGCTCCAGCATATTGTCATATAATGTATTTAAATGAGCTTTGACAATCATGTCACCCTCTAGTTCTTCTTTGTACTTTGTAACTGTTGCCTTGAAATCAGCTAGAGATCTCTTACTGCTGGCAGCAGCAATACCCTTCATAGCATCAACGTGACTTCCGCTATGTCTCAAAGCCAGCTTCCCACTAACAATATTATGAACATCCTCAGGACTCTGTAACATAATTTTTGATAACAACATGTACTTCAGGGCAGTCAGGGCCTTTGGACTATCAATACTGTCATAACCTTCAAATGCTTCGTAAAAGTAAGAAAAGGCTGTCTTAAAATCTTTCTCTTCTGCTGCATGAAGAATACCAGACTGAAGATCTAAAGCAGCCTGTAATTTTGGCTGACAATAAATACCATTAGCAGTAGTACGTGCTGATGTGAGAGCAGCACGGGCTTTAGGAAGGTTACTGAGAGCATGGTAAGTCTTGCTTTCTAATAATTGTACTTCGACTAAGAGGTTTTTGTCATCAAGCTTTTTCAGCTCCTTGAGTAACTGTGAACCTAAACTAAGGGCTTCTGTGTACTGGGCAGTATCATAAAAAAGAGCAACTAAACGGGCTTCTAGCGACTGACGGAGAAAGGTGCGACGTTCTGTTTTTGACCACTCGATGTTATCTCTGCAAACTTCCACTTCTAAACCTGTAGTTGCTTCCATATCTAAAAACATGTCCACCATTGTACGAACAAGCTTAGCTGCCTTGGCTTTAGATATCTGGGATAAAAATGGCCTAGTATCCTTAATAAGCTGAGCCAACTGATGAGCCTGGCCTGCTTTCTTGTATTGTTCAGCGAGGGCAAGGATGCCCGCTTCTCGTGTTGCTATGTCTTCCTCCTCAGCTTCTGCAAGAGAAGAACAAAAATGTCACCATACATGCTGAAGAACACGAAAACAAAGGCACTGTAGTAATTTCTTATAATTAAGGCACAATGCAAGCTTAAGGTCTACATTTAAGATAAACTCTTAAATCAAATAGTTACACATGTGCAACATGTTCCTTGATAAGAGGCTTTGGTACATGTACAATTGAAAATTCAAAAGGGCTCTACACCCATTAGCTATAACTATTAATAGTCTTACTCTGGACCTTAAAACCTACCTTTTGTCTTTAGCAGTCCTTCACCCCCTATGAGCAATAAATATCTAGGCCCCATTCTAGCTGAAAACATCTCTTACCAGTAAACTTACTTTTAAGTGGTCATTCACTTCCTATGAAGCTACCCCTTTGATGCAATGCTTCAAGGCAACTTCTTAAATCCTCCAGCATATCAAAATTTTTTGTGATTAAGTAAGGATTTAACGAGATGTTATCTACTGATGATACCCTATCTAACTCCAAAAAAAGGTACTTCTTCGAGAAGTTCGCATGTGGATAGCAAAATACAGAGTTTACGCCATTGGGCAAGTGGTAGGACCTATGGTCATTCAGGTCATTCATTGCCACTGAAAAGGTCTGCAAGGTGTAACGGGGGAAAACCTCGCAGCTGCACCATGAATCAACTGATAAGAGGGTGGAAAGTATAATGAAAGAAAGAGAATATGAATGGAAGTAAAGTGAAAAGAACAAAACGGGTTGCAGCTAAGGGTTGGAGGGACACTACAAAGAACCTTAAGTAATGCCTACAGTGCACTGCATGAGGTGGTGCACTGATGGCACTACCCCTCTACGGGGAGAAGTTCGTGCATGGAATTGCACTTACAGAGGCACACTTTATACGGTACCAAGGGTTCTTTGCAGCAAACCTTCAGCCCCATCTGCATTGTTTTTGGCCTTTTACTTCTCATTTGTATCCACCTAGCTGTTCAACTCATCACTTCACCTTGAGCCCATTTCCAGTTCTCACTTGAAGAGTGTAAATCCTTCAAGCTAGACCCTATCAAGTGTCAAATTATGCCTCGGATGTCTCATTTGAGAGCAATAGTTACTTTGACAGTGTTTCAAGTATCTGCTATTTTTCAGCAAAATGAACCCTAGCCTATTGGTGTACAGCTTTATTTCTCTTGTATCTGAATGTGCTACATTTGTTTGAATCTTTATTTCTATATTGTCCTTTATTAATCTAATTTCTTCTGCACAACAAGATTTCTATTCTTTCACAACCACCACTTATCGCCAGTCACACTGAAGAGTTTTATTCTCATGCTCTTCACTTTAATTATAACCACAAACTTATGGTGCCTCAACAACAAATACAAATGGCTATTGTAGGAAGCTTGGATAATAGATGGTTTTGCTAAATCATGGAAGCAGTTTAAGTGAAGAAAAAAGATATATCAGGCTGTACCATAAGCTACAGCATGAACAGAAGATGCAATCGATGAAAAACAAGTGCTGGAAGATCAAAACCCTCTAAAGCCATACAGTATATTAAAAAAAGGAAGCCACGCAAAAGATACTCAGTCTAAAACAACCACAAAGCAGTTGGATTAAAATTAAAAAGAAATTGCAAATGACTCCACAGAGATGAGAAAGGCTTTATAGTTATCAAGAGCAACAACAAAATTCTTCAAAGCTTTGGAGATAACCAAACATCAGTAATATAGGAAAGGTACCAATTGGACCAAACCTTGTGGAAGCCACACTAGTGGTCTGTAAGGTAAATTGCATTAAAACAAATGTCTGAGAAAATGAGAGAATTAAGTTTCAAATACTTCAAAGATAAACATTAAAATCAAAAGGTTGAAACGTTCAACCTTTGCAACATGCTTAACCAGTGTAAGTTTCCAAGCAAAACAGCATGGCAAGCTATAGCATTTTAGCAAAAATTATGTCATGGTAAAGGAAAAGTGGGTCACTGTCTACAAATTCCTTAACAATGCTAAATTATACAGTAATCCTGACTAGATGCCCCACCAGTCCAACACTATTCCAGGCTATTATATATTCAAGCAAACTCTCTAACACAAGACAAACCTCAATGAGTTTAATTTTGTCACCCCTTAGTAAGATGAAATTGGAGTCACAGCAGTGTAATAAGATACAGTACTTTGCATTCATTTTATCTGTATTTTAAACTGGACTCACAAATGCTAGCACCACACTGCTCCCAATCAAATTTAGGAAACAAACCTACGAAAAAAGTAAAGGTTATTACCTTGTGAAGATAGCTTCTACAGAACAGAAGTCCAATATGTGAAAACAAAAGTAATATGAAAAACACATTGCAATGGCACCTTATAATGGTACAGAATTGTGGACCCTTTAAAATTTAAAAGCAGTAGTATCAATAATACTACCAAACCATTCCACAAGTTAACAAAAATTACAAATTTCCTGATATGGGCACCTCAAAAAAATGAAGATGCTCACATTAGGAAAGGAATGAATCTTGTTTACAAGAAACGTAAAGAATCTGTTAACTTCTGGAAATGAGAGTATTCCAATACTTGAAGTGTAGAACAAAAGCTAAAGCATACACAATTAATGCCATGCCCTCCACAACTATGGTACAGCATATAGGGAAACCTTACAATGATACCTGGTTTTCTAAAAACAAAAATACACTAAAATAGTCATGACTGATATTACTGTATAATGTTTGTCATGCAAATAAAGTTCTTTTTGCCATCTATAAGTTATTCTATAAAACTATTTTGCTTTACTTTGTCATACAAATAGCTGGAAATATGAACAGGCCTAAAAAAGGTAAAAACAAAACCTAGATAAAGTTATCCAGTTTAGGTTTGTTTCTGTTTCTATAGATTTTACAGGTTTTTCTTGCCTACTGATATTAAAAGACAAGATTAATAATATCCGCAATTAGTTTTGACCTACTTAAGGGTATTTTGAAGTATATTGCATGCAATCAAATCAAAGATGGCAGACTGACTGTAAACGTAACACTGACATGGGGTGAATACCGTATTTTTCTAAAATTGGCAGAGGAGTTACAATGAAGTAATGGTAAAAGGTACAATTTCACATCAAACCATTATTACATTTTGGCCTTGAAAACGTTATGTTCCAACATTTTAATATGCGCTTTGAATGTTTCTGACATTCTTTTAGCAAATGAGTACTTTTAGGGATAATGGATCCCACCCTTACATCCTACAATTTGGGGACCACACTGAGAAAGCAGGGTTTAATGGTGGGGGGGTGGGACACAAAATGAGTCAAATACATGGACCTCAATCCCATGAATACTTCTCATTCAGATAAAGGTAAGTTTATAGAACTTATCAAACTATTACTATGCACTAGGGTAAGGACCTGGTACCCTAAGTTACGCTATGTTAGGTTAGGCGTGGTTGGTGAGGTCATTAGCTAACAAAAGAATGTCAAAAACATTCAAAGCACATTAAAAAATAGGAAAATTATATTTTCAAGATAAAAAAGAAAAGAATTACAGGGGGGAACTGAGAACGAAAGGCACTGGTTCCGCCTACGAAAAAGAACCTAACCTTTCCAAGAATGCCATGTCCTGACCTGAACAGACCTTACCTTCCTAACCTGAGTTAGGGCGCCACGTCTTGACCTGGCTGAGGGAGCTTCGCCCCCACTCAACCCCACCCTCCCACCAACGTAATACAGAACATTTGAAACATGGACTAAGCTTCTGCTTGGAGGTAGTGTTAGAGCCTACTCCTGTTGCTCTAAAAAGTACCCATATTGGTTTAGAGTGAAACTTTACCAGGAAAAGCTTTGTAATGTAACTTTGAAACAACTGGAAATGAATGTCAATCATTCATACCAGCTTCTTAAAAGAGTTTAAGGGTAGAAAATAAAATTTGGTAAATCTGTAGACTTCTACAGCACCCCACTTGTTCGGTAACAACCAGTTCACATCCAAATGGGAGCAGCGTTAATACCATCCCCTTGGGAATGATTGTAAAAGCTTTGGTAGAATTAAGTAATAGCCCGCATCGGGTATTACCTTGGGAATTTACTTTTTCTATAGTACTTTGGTTGCTTATTGAGAATTTACCATTATTTTTTGTCGGTCAACTATAATTAACCTCAGAACTGGTTATGTTTTGTATGCTGGCCTTCCTGGAGTGCCATCGTGCATGCGCAATGTTATAAGGGAACTTTTGGTAAAAAGTGGTTTCCTTCACCAGGGGCCCTGGCTAAGTAACACGGGCTACTAGGTTAGGTTAGGTTAGGGTACGTTAGGTTAGAATTGTTCCTTTTATAATTGATTTCCTTAGCCAATCCCTTCTTGAACATATGGCTCCCTATGACTTTTGTATTCGTGGAACCGTTATCATAAACATAAACAGAAGGGGGAATAAATATACAGGACAACAACTGGTTTGAATCAGGCAGCAGTAGGCTAGCCTAGCAGCCTCGTCTTCAGTCTTACTTAAAAGTCTTTGAAAACTTTAAGCAACACAGTTACATTTATGTAGTGGAAAACAGAATTTCATATAAGTCTTTGAAAACTTTAAGCAACACAATTACATTTATGTAGTGGAAAACACAATTTTATATAACTTGCATTCAGGATACCAAATATTTTGGTTACCATACGAAGAGACTGTCTGGACTAGGCTAGGCTAACCTAAATTCACCAAAATACTTCGAAATCACATCTCAAGCTGCAAAACTGACAAAACATTCAAAGCAAGGTCTTTCAAACGAGGAAGTCTCGCTAACGAAGCGAACTGAACCTTTACAGGTCAAGGGTCAATCCCGTTCCCAGGACCCAGGAAGATGGTCTCGTCGCCCCGAACACCTGGATTACCCCCAAAGCCACGAAACTTCTTCGAACGAAAAATCTTCATCATTTGGATATTACGTGTCATTCTCGAGGTTCACCGGGCGTCGAAGCCGCCTTCAGGAGCGAAATAGCGACCGAAATACGTTCGTTATACGAAGCATGAATCAGCAAAGTCCGAGGTGGCAGGATGTAAACATAAAGCAAGTGGTTCAATTAACCCTAAAAGCACTACTTTTCTACAGGCGTTTCAACTCTAAAGGTCAAAAGACATCCCACTCACCCATTTTTTCTAAAATAGAAGCATCTCCCTCCATTTTAGAAAGAGATATCGACGGAGACCTTTCCACGAGAGTTGCAGCAGCCATTGCTTTGACGTAACTGTTTGGATAACAAAGACGCAGAGGGTAGCGTTGGATGGTGCCACTGATCTCGTACATAAATGTTAGACGTGGTTTCCTTGTCGTTTTTCGTCCCTAAAGTATTTCTCGGTAATCTGTAGAGGACGAGGGTCTTACATACTTTTTTCTTAGTCACATAATTGCATTTATTAACCATGAAACAAAACGTTCAATTATCAGCCAAGCTACACAAAGAAGCAAACGTACTGTTTGTCACGTTAATAGTCAAAAGGGTTATTAAAAAAATCCGAAAACCTAAAAAAATATATGAAAAAACTTGTATACCACAGCTTTTTCCACAGGTACTAAGAATTTGAAATGGATTACAATATTACAGCTAAGGAAATATATAAACATATGCAGAAAAAAGCGAAAAAGCGCAAACACATTACCGGCCAGTTTTTACACATCAGAATACTCTTCTTTTATAATGTATGAAAGGATCAGAGACAGGCATATATATCATTCCAAATTTAGCAAAGCATCTGTGGGCATGTGGTGACGATGTACAGAAAATTAATTCTCTGCTAGCTACCAATCCTGTAGCCACGTGATGGGAAAAGGGACCTAAGCCTATGGATCTACAGGGAGAGCTTAACCAACGAACTTACGTTCTCTTCTCATTCTCCCTCAGGCAAAATGAATTATTTGGTGTCTGTAAAAGCGGTGATAATAATCATAATAACTCTGGAAACCAATACCAACCAACACCCATCCCCTAAAAACAATAAGAAGTGGTAAATAAAGACTTTTTGTGATAAAACAAGTATAACTCATCCTCTAAACGACGTGACAGGTAAATGAAAGCCTCTTAAAGATATACATTCATGTCAAAACCGTTTTCCTTCTAGTATCGTTTGAAAGCCAACAACGTGAGAGATCTTTGTCGAATATCAGTGGTTGGGAGCTTGCAAAACTGATTTTGTTAAGATAAATAACTTTGGATAAACAAGTTACTGTAGTTTAAGATTCACTGATTCATTTTAATTCTGTGATGTGACCAAAAATGTGAACATACCAACTATTTAGAGTCTGAGAGCTACAGTTGTCCAAAGATATGTAATTGCACACTTTTTTAAACTAAAGCAATGCAATGGGCATCTCAAACGGCATACTCTAAAAGCAAGCTGTCTAGACTCACAAGGGAACACTTTGGAAGGCGAGGCAAGGGTGGGCTTCGCTCTCACACAAGTTGACACATTGTTGAATCTCTTGAAATGGGAATCAGCAACATTTTTTACTTCAGCTATAAACTTTAGAATGCTCTGACTTTCTACTGCGTTCTTAGAGTATCATCAACTGGCTGGCTTCTTAATTCTGCAAATTAGGTGTTAGCCCAGCTAGAGTGTTTAGCTAAAGCTTAATGTGGGCAATGCATAGACCCTATGTGATATATTAGCTGAACTAACAAATAGGCCTATATCATATATCACTATAAGAAGCAGCATCAATAGTAGCAGCGCAGTTTCCATGAAGTTTAACAGTAGATATAAAAAAAAATCACAACACAAACTGAGGGCCTACAGGCTTCTTTTTGTATAGGCCTATTACAATAATACCTCTCTGAGCATGTTGTGCAACTAAAACCTCAAAAGTTCAAGCGGAGATGCAATACATTACTATCCTAAAAGAATTCTTCTTGTACTTATGTATTTCTCTTCTTTCTGTGTTTCCCATTTATATTCTGTAATTTCTTTCCAATGAGCACTATATTCTTTGGAAGCTTGAATTACAAGTCAATGGCCCCTAAGGGATTGTTCCATATGAATAAGGGTTTATCTTGTGAATAATAATAATAATAATAATAATAATAATAATAATAATAATAATAATAATAATAATAATAATAATAATAATAATAATAATAAAAGAATTTTTAGCCAGAGAAATTTCAGATTACCAATTCCCTTTTTTCTCTGCCTTGTTAGAGGGAGAATTAAACAGAAAATTGTACAATTTACTCTAAAATGAAATTATCTACATTCGAATCACTACTGACGATACAGACCTACTAACTGTTCAGAGGAATGAAGGCAAAAATCCCCCCTATATGCAGATTTGCCTCATAAGCAAAGTAATTCTATGGGCCCTAAAATCATGAAAATATTATATATCTCACAAATACTAAAGCGGAGTTTGGCAGGATTATGCGAGTTGTCAGTTAAGGTCATAAATACCTACTGTACACTGTTTATTGTAATTTGATGCATTGCTGACCTAACACTGACAGATAGCAGACTAGTCTAATAACTTTGATTTTATCTTCGTGATACGACTGCTTTTCAAAACCAGCCCTCTTTTCATAAAAAAAAAGACAGGTAGAAAAGAAATTACATTCATGACCATTCTGAGGCAAAAAATAAGTCACATTCATGGCTGTTCAGAGGCAGAAAATAAGTGACATTCGCGGCCACAAGCTCCATCCAAATTTACTTTTTCAGATTTGTAACATGTAACTCCTTCTAGGTATAATTCTCACATCAGTTGCCGTCGATTCTTGGCAGGCAAGTCTTAACGAGATGACTTGTGTTAGTTCCAATGTACAATGTTTAGTGCTATTGTGAAGTTTTCCTTGACTTTATACTTAACGAAATAAATAATAAATAATCTTTTAAATCTGTTCAATTCAGTAATCGCAACGAGATGAAGTCAGAACAAAGGAAAAGACAGCCGTAGAATTAACAAATACACCATCCTTAGTCTAACCAAAAATACCACTCGCGCCTTTGTTAAGGTCATACTTATAAAAATTAAAAACAAAAACATACTAAGCATTCGCGTTTACGGTACACTGCGAAGTTGGAAAGTATTTAAGCATCCCTAAAAGCGTAACAATGGCGCAGTGGGATTTCCCTTGCTTAGTTTCAATTATAATAAAAAAAATGCAAATTAAGTAAAATTGTTCCTTAAAACTGTACACGCATGGACAGATATCCACGGCATTCAGTGACAAGTGTCATTCTCTCCATATAACTTTTAAAAGTCATTTCTCTACAAGCATTTACACGTGATCATATCAAAATCACTCCAAATCCATCCCAACACCGTTTCAAATTTTATGGTGAACCTAAAAATAAACATTCTTTGCCTCACGGACCATTCACGGGATGCCCTTCTAAAGTTTTCTAGAAATATGACGTCATCTGTAAGCTGTCGGAAGAGGGGGGCATGCCATTTGTTTTACGAGACCCACCTGTGGTGAATCATAATTATAATTCAGGCCTTGTGGACACCTGTCGTAACCTGAATTACAATACGCTTCCCTCTGCCATGCTTATTTTTTTTTTCTTTAAATCTTCAGCTGAAGACCCTTGGGAACAATTAACAGACTTATTATAAACCCAAGAGGGCTCCAGAGTGAAATCAGCCTACAGAGAGAGAGAGAGAGAGAGAGAGAGAGAGAGAGAGAGAGAGAGAGAGAGAGAGAGAGAGAATTATAAGAAACTAATAAATGAATAAATATGAGGGAATACAAAATGAAATCGGTACACCTGAAATTCAAGACTGTAGCAGCAGATAGCAGGAATAAATTTGCTTAGCTGTATAAAGCTAAACAGATTTCGTCAAAATGATTTTCATAGAAAATTGTAATCAAAGTGAGTTCGTCATTTCTGCCCCTAAATGAACGAAACAACTTAGCTGAAAGTGGGGCGACTTGACCAGGAATAGTGATTACAAAGGCTACAAGCAACATTTAAGCTTCCTTTAATTTGTTGTATTATTTTGCTTTGTTTTCATGTTATTAGTCACATCTAATTGTGCTTGGTGACTGAAGTATATTTAGGGAATGGTATATGTAAGACCTACTACATCATCGCTCGAAAGTGTTCGTGAGTAAACAGCTGGAATGGTGATCATCACCAAGGAATATTTAATGATGACGAAACGTAAATTTTAGCGGTTTTCATCGATATATACAAAATTCTAGCCCAATATCATTTTACTGAACACACAAATACACACATATACTATATATATATATATATATATATATATATATATATATATATATATATATATGTGTGTGTGTGTGTGTGTGTGTGTGTGTGTGTGTGTGTGTGTGTGTGTTTTATGTATATCTTTAGGTCTGTACGATTCCGAAAGGCATCAAACTCTCGTGAAAAAACAATGAAAGTAAGAGTGGAACAATTATTACTTAACATAAACAACAGAACTTCACAACCAAAATCGGCTACATTTACAAATACATCGACACCTGTTGAGTGAAAGATGCTTATGTGTGTGTGCGCCGATTGTGTGTGTGTGTGCGCGCTTGCTCCTGCGCGAAAGCCACCTACCGGTCGAGAACTTTGACCTACATATGAGTGACACGAACGACCACCAGCTGTTCTTACTCGAATAAAATATAGCGGTAAATCTATAGCTGTCGTAAGTTTACAGTGATGATATATAAATATCTCGAAGGGCAATTCTGTGGCAAGCAACGAGGGACATAGGAAGTAGGTCTATGGAAAGGAAAGGCAGGCCTTGTGCAATTGCTCACTGCCTAAGAAAACGGGTCGGGTGGGGAGTGCGCACCAGCTGCCTACTTCATTAACGGAACATACTAACGCGCAACACACACCTGTCCTCTCTTAACTTTCGTTTTATTTTATGGTGCATATGTTTGCACATTTAACATTTCAAAAGTTCCATAATACATTCTTCACCCGTGCGTAATATTTCTCTTAACATGATAGGGAATTGGTGTACTTCTGAATACATTATAGCGAAAGAACTCTGATTGACGGCAAAGTTCCTTTTCTTCATATTTTTACATGTATATGTATATATACAAATACACAGGTACACGTCTGCATACACTTACACATAAACATATAGGCTTATGTGTTCTGCCACATGGAATGACAATGCTATATACATATATATATATATATATATATATATATATATATATATATATATATACATATATATATATATATACATATATATATATATATATATATATATACATATATATATACATCTGTGTGTTTGGGCATGTGTGAAATATTTGAATGGGATTCCGAAAGCATTGTCAATCCATGTGGCAGAACACATGAAGTCTACAGTATACTCGTATGTTTATGTGTAAGTATATGCAGACGTGTGTACCTGTGTATTTGTAGTGCACATGAAAATGAACAAGCAATATATATATATATATATATATATATATATATATATATATATATATATATATATATATATATATATATATTTGTAATATTTCTTACTTCGATGTTCGTTTAGTTAATGCAGACTCTGCCTTCAAGTTATGACATTTGTTATATCTGTTCTGCTACAAAGACATAAAAAAACCAGTCATTATTTAAAAGAAAACAAAAATGAGAGATTGTAGATCCTTGAGTCACTAACGTCCAAGATGAAACAAATACGGACAAGGAATCTCATCAATATGCCCGTTGAAAGAGTAAGTGTATAATAACAGCGCAGCGCTGTTGCGCAGTGTAGGGAAGGGAGAAGTAGCAACAGGAAGTAAAACGAGTTTTTCTCCTCTCTCTCTCTTCTTTCATTCCGTGGGAAACAGGCAACGTGATATAACGATACCGGCCTCACTATTTGAGGAAGGAATTATCAGTGGCGCCAATGAATTTCTTGGCTTAGCCTAGCAGCAGACAGGACTCTGAGGCTCATAGGATCTTATTGGATGGGATACTAGACCACAGGATACTGCGGAGTTCGTATCTTAAGTTCTCGTGAGATACTCGCTTAAGAAACATGTGTTTAGAAAGCGCTGGTATTTTGCTAGGTGCGGAGGGGGGAGGGGGAACATGAATAAACCCCTCCCGAAAAAAACTGACCACCAGGTACCTGGTACAGGTCCCCCGAGTGACAGATACTGGCATGAATGATGTCCCAGTTTCAAGCAACGGTGTAGAATAGAACAAGCCTAAATAAATTGGCAGATAATACGAAAAGAAAACAGAAAGGGTTAACAATATCACAATACTATATTCAGCTTGAAGAACGTCTGAAGGAAATCTACTCATTATCATTATTATTATTTTATTATTATTATTATTATTATTATTATTATTATTATTATCAACAGGAGAAAGACCCACTAAGGAAAATTTTTTTGTATTATAATTATTTTTACTAAGGAACTATTTACATAATAATAATAATAATAATAATAATTATTATTATTATTATTATTATATTGCCTTCTTAGCTTCCACCAACGCTGGATTTAAACTGAACATAGTTCCTAACGAATCACCGCTGAGATTTTTCCAGTTTATTGAAGGACAAAAGTAGTTATTTTAATAATTTCACTGTTGAACTTAAAGCTAATTCTTCAATTCCAAAATAAAAACCTTCCAGTTCCAAGGTACGCAGACAAAATCTTGGAAAAGTCTGGAAATTACCCAAAGTCCTGAGAAAATGGACACCATGGACATTGTCATTAACCGGTACATGTGTAAATCAGGAATGATCCGTTGTCTGTTATGGGAAATTTTCCACCAAAGAAAACGAGCTTTGAGAAAGAAGGTATGATATACTTTGCCATTTTTTCTTCGAAACATTTTAATTTGATATTATTATTATTATTATTATTATTATTATTATTATTATTATTATTATTATTATTATTA
Organism: Macrobrachium rosenbergii; assembly: GCF_040412425.1. Classification (NCBI taxonomy): domain Eukaryota; kingdom Metazoa; phylum Arthropoda; class Malacostraca; order Decapoda; family Palaemonidae; genus Macrobrachium; species Macrobrachium rosenbergii. The sequence continues at coordinate 39,057,252 of NC_089745.1, forward strand.
TTATTATTATTATTATTATTATTATTATTCAGAAGATGAACCCTATTCATACGGAACAAACTCACTACAGGGGCCACCGACTTGAAATTGAAGCTTCCAAAGAATATGATGGTCATTTGGAAGAAGTAAGAGGAAGTAAATGGAAATACAGGAAGAAGAGATCTCACTTATTAAAAAAAAAAATAAATCAACAAATTAATGAATAGATAAAAATGTCAGTAAATTATTAAAATGCAATGATAATTGTATCTGGGTGTGAGGGCGTCAAATCGTCTCTCCATTCTTGTGTTTCGCTCCTCATATGTATATTAATCACGTCATATATGTTACCTGTTATTATTTCAGATTCTTTATGTATCTCATTGTATGCACCATTGTACGGCATTTCTGCCGATATATATATCTGCCTTTACATGTTCTGTAACGCATTATATATATATGTCTTTTTATGTCTGTTAACAAACACAACTTCTGTATGGACGCAGCGGGGGGGCATCAGGTCGTCCGCTACCTTTCCGTCCGCTTTCCGCACTATAAACACCTGTCGAGAACAATAAAGAATTACGGGCTGCTCTAGGAGCAAGAGCCCGTGCTGGCACAAGGCCAGCTAAATCTGAAAAACAACAACAACAATAAAGAATCAGTCTTTCACTTCTGACATTTCTTGAACCTCACATGGGTATATAAACGTATCTCCCATTTAATATAAAGTAACTATTTCCTAACTTTTAAAAATGCTTATTTTATTGTACGAATGGAATGGAATGTAGAATTTAGGCCAAAGGTCATACGCTGGTACTTATGACACGGTCATTCGGGGCAGAAAGGGAAACTTAGAGTAAAAAAGGGTTTAAAAGTGTAAGAGGGGGAAAACCCTGCAGATGCACTATGAAATAGTTGTTAGAAGACGGTGGAAATTATAATCTAAAATACGGGATGTTCTGTATACGCAATTATATAATTGTCCCAGGAACTGATAAGCGACAATTATGACTTCCTGTGATAAAATGAAACAAAAATCTGCTTTAAAAAATTCAAATTCGCAAGCATAACTATTACTGTCGATCATAGAGAGAGAGAGAGAGAGAGAGACATAATCGTTTGCTGTTTATGAACCTTGTAAGCAGGTTCTCACATTTTAGGAATAAATGAGCTAGTTTAATAATAGTATTTACTGTCTAAGCCGTTCTTTATGATGTGTTGTGAAAGCTCATTTTTATAACGTGTCTTAATTCTAAACCAGTGATATTGTTATCCCAATACTGAACAGCTTTTGTAGAAAAAAAAATGTTTATTGTTCAAATGACTTTTTTTTCTACAAGGAACATAAAAAAAATCTATAAACGTTCTTTCAGACATAACGCTGTTTCTCTGTTACGTCACCAGATGATGTCTCATTAGTAACGATAATTTGAAGTTATTTATGGATTAAAGAAATACTATCCATAAATATATATACAGCAATGGGTCACAAGAGCAAAAATAACTGATTTTCATTTTCGAGGGAAAGGAGATGATAATAATAATAATAATAATAATAATAATAATAATAATAATAATAATAATAATAATAATAATAATAATAATAAATTTACCTTTTAAAGTAATAAATTATTTGTATTTTTACCTATTTATTTATTGATTTATTAAGTTGTCTTTTTTATTTTCTAATAACTGATCTCTTCTTGCTGTATTTCCTATTATCTTCTGTAACTTCTCTCAGATGAACACCATATACTTTGGAGTCTTTAATTTCAAGTCAATGCCCTCTGTGGGCTTGTCCCACATGAATAATAATAATAATAATAATAATAATAATAATAATATGGGCGCTGTGGCAGAGTGGTTTAGCTCATCAATGGACTGGTTAAACAACATTGGGGCTGGTCAGTCGTTGGATAGGTGACCGCTCTACTCGGCATTGATTCCTTGGGAGAGGATCTTTACCACAATTTCCTCAGTCTCCTCAGCTGTAAATGAGTACCTATTCCCGATGGGGTAGGGTCCAGCATGGGTTAAATAGCAAAACTCAGCAATGATGGAAAGAAATGAAAGATTAAACGACAACGACGCGACGTAAATGGAACCTCTGGCCAGGTATACAGCACAATCGACGGGGAGGACGGTCAGGTACATACTTGGAGGTCGTCATCCAGCAACTGACCACCATACCGACAGCAACCAGCAACCAGAGACTGGAGCTACAGAGGAAAACCAGAAGAAGAAATGGACAAGAGAAGAAAATAAGGAAATATGGAGATGCCACATCAGAAGCAACCCGACAGAATGAGGATACAGAAGAAGATTGCTCAACATCTGGAATGAGAGAAATAACACCCCTCAAACAGAACAGAGGCTGGCAGACCAAGAAAGGAACACAAAGAAAAAGAACTGGCTCTCCACAACAGCAAGAGAGGAACTGGAAAGAGAAACAACACCAAGCAAAGAAGGACAAGAAGACGAATTACGAGATGATGGCACAGAAGACGACAGGAATGATGAGCTGCCAAACAACGGCACACGAGGAAACACCGAAGATGTAACAGAGAGGTCGAAATGGGTGGAAAAGAACAGACAATGGATGAAGCCAGATACAGAAAGAACAAAGATCCCCTCCATGAAAACCTAAAACACAAAGAAACTAAGGGAGCAAGAGTTTAAATAATAGTAGAACTCAGAAATGGGGATTATGGTAGAACACCAACACCACCATCACAACCAACCTAACAGAAACCAAAACAGCAACTGCCTTGGAAAAGGGGCCTGGAAAAACAAATCAATGTGATGAGATCTGACTTCAGTAAACTGAAGGAGATGGCAGAAAAGAGGCAAAGAAGCAAGAAAACAAGAGAGGAACTGAATGCGAAATACAAAGTACAGGAGAAGGGACTAAATAACACAATAGAAGATATAAAACAGTGGCTTAAAGCCAGAGCACATAAGATCCAACAGTACATGAACAGGAATAAAGGATACCAACAGAACAAACCCTTCGGAACCAACCAGAAAAGACTATACAGCCAACTAAGAGGGGAAGACAACCACCAGGAAATTCCTGAAGCCGAACCAAGTAAGAGACTGGGAAAACATATGGAGCAATCTGGTATCACACAACAAACATGCAACATGGCTCCAGGAAGTCAAGGCAGAAGAAATGGGGAGAATAAAACAAAGATTCACGGAGATTACAACAGACACAGTCAGACACCAACTAAAGAAAATGCCCAACTGGAGAGCCCCAGGTCCCAATGAAGTCCAGAAACTGGCTCAAAAACTTCAAGGCCCTACACCCAAGAATAGCAGAACAACTCCAGCATTGTATCACAAACCACCATGCACTCAAATGGACGACCATAGGAAGAACATCCCTAGTACAGAAAGACAAGAACAAAGGAAATATAGCAAGTAACTACTGGCCTATCACCTGCCTACCAATAATGTGGAAGATACTAACAGGTATCATCAGTGAAAGGCTATACAACTACCTAGAAGATGCAAACACCATCCCCCACCAACAGAAAGGCTGCAGAAAGAAGTGTATGGGCACAAAAGACCAGCTCCTGATAGACAAAATGGTAATGAAGAAAAGTAAGAGAAGGAGAACCAACCTAAACATGGCATGGATTGACTACAAGAAAGCCATCGACATGATACCGCACACGTGGCTAATAGTGTAAGAGACTGTCGCACCGATGCCATCTCTTCCAAACACACGTGTGTGTTTGTGTGTTCGTCATTCATTGGAGGGGACAAGACAGAACAAGAGCATCTCGTTTTCTTTCTCTGAAGGAACGCAACTCTACCATACAATATTTCCGTCTGTTTCTCCCTAACCATTGTTGTCTTGATTTATGTACAATCACCACTACTTGCATTGCCATGCAAGCATTCTAATCACGTACTCATAATGTTCCACCGAATCTTCTGTATCAAACTGTATGTATGTTTCTGTTTGTGAAGACGCCAAATGTCTCACCATTTCACATTTTTTATGCTACTGCATTGTATTCATTAATCTGTCTCGAATCTCATGCAATTGGCCACATGTAGAATTTCCTGGCCTTTCCATTGATATATGTTTTATCACTCTACGTTTATTGTCTCTCTCACAATCGCCATCTGTTTGTCTGCCGACAAACACAAATCTGTTTGTCTGTTTTCCCTGTCAAACACAGATGCCCGAATCTTCGAAGATTCTGTACATTCATTCAGTAAGGAACTACTAATAAACCAGTCAACACCTAGCCAGTATGTCACTCAATCCCGTCCTTACAATAGAACGCCTGAAAATATATGGGGCAGAGGAAAACACCATCAGCTTCCTTAAAAATACAATGCGCAACTGGAATACAGTACCAACAAGCTCTGGGATAAGACTAGCAGAGGTTAACATCAGGAGAGGGATCTTTCAAGGCGACTCACTGTCCCCACTACTCTTTATAGTAACCATGATTCCCATGACAAAAGTACTGCAGAAGATGGATGCTGGGTACCAACTCAAGAAAGGAGGAAATGGAATTAACCATCTGATGTTCATGGACAACATCAAGCTGTATGGTAAGAGCATCAAGGAAATAGATACCCTAATCCAGGCTGTAAGGATTGTATCTAGGGACATCAGGGTGGAGTTTGGAATAAAAAAAAATGCACCTTGGTCAACATACAAAAAGGCAAAGTGACAAAAACTGAAGGGATACAGCTACCAGATGGGAATAGCATCAAACACAAACATGAGACAGGATACAAATACCTAGGAATAATAGAGGAGAGGATATAAAGCATCAAGAGATGAAGGACACGATCAGGAAAGAATATATGCAGAGACTTGAGGTGATACTCAAGTCAAAACTCAATGCTGCAAATATGATGAAAGTCATAAACACATGGGCAGTACCAGTAATCAGATACAGCGCAGGAGTAGTGGAGTGGACATCAAGGCTGAACCAGGCAGGATTGTATCTGGGGCAGCATAGTTTGGAAAAAAAACTAGGAAAACATTACAATACACAAAGCACTACATCCAAGAGCAAATACAGACAGACTATACATAACGCAAAAGGAAGGTGGGAGAGGGGTACTAAGCATAGAGGACTGCGTCTACATCGAGAGCAGAGCACTGGGGCACCTGAAAACCAGTGAAGATGAGTGGCTATGGAGTGCATGGGAAGGACTGATAAAAGTAGGCAAAGACCCCAAAATATACAGAGACATGAGAATGAAAAACAGAACAGAGGAATGGCAGAACAAACCAATACACGAACAGTACTTGAGACAGACAAAAGAACTGGCCAGCAATGAAACATGGCAATGGCTACAAAGGGAGAACTCAAGAAGGAAACAGAAGGAATGCTAACAGTAGCACAAGATCAGGCCCTAAGAACCAGATATGTCCAAACAACAATAGATGGAATAACATCTCACCCATACGCAGGAAGTGCAATATAAAAGACGAGACCATAAACCACATAGCAAGTGAATGTCCGGCACTTGCACAGAACCAGTACAAAATGATGCATGATTCAGTAGCAAAAGCTCTCCACTGGATCCTGTGCGAGAAACACCAGCTAGCTTGCAGTAATAAGTGGTACGAACATCAACCTGAGAGAGTGATAGAAAATGATCAAAGATCCTCTGGGACTATGGTATCAGAACAGATAGGGTGATGCGTGCCAGTAGACCAGACGTGACTTTGATTGACAAAATCAAGAAGAAAGTATCACCCACTGATGTCGCAATACCATGAGACACCAGAGTAGATGAGAAAGAAAGAGAAAAAATTTATAAGTACCAAGACCTGAAAATAGAAATAAGAAGGATATGGGATATGCCAGTGGAAATTGTACCCATAATCACAGGAACACTAGGCACGAACCCAAGATCCCTGAAAAGGAATCTGGAAAAATTAGATGCCGAAGTAGCTCCAGGAGTATGCAGAAGAGTGTGCTACTAGAAACAGTGCACACAGTGAGAAAAATGATGGAGTCCTAGGGATGCAGGATGCAACCTGGAACCCCACACTATAAAAACCACCCAGTACAATAGGATGATTGTGACAGACCAAAATAATAATAATAATAATAATAATAATAATAATAATAATAATAATAATAATAAAAAGAAAAATTACAGTTGTTGAATTCACAGCCATAATTCATCCAAAGGTATTTTGCATAGAACATCAGTCAAATTATTTAAATAAATTCAAATTATGCAAGAAAACTCAGTATTCCTTCAATGACACAGACTTATGAAAATGATTTCAACTGGCCAGGTCTTTGAAAACTGTTTATAGTGGATTGGTCAATTAAGCTTGATGTCGTCATGGCGAATATTTATACACAAACTCACACAGGGAATTTCATAGATCTACGTACTCTTTTGCGGCTGGGCGAGAGCAGTCCATGGACCTAGCAAACTCTGTATATAGTGAGTCCACTTTTCACAAGGTGGTGAAGAAGTCGCCATATACCAATCCCACACACACACATGCACACACATGCACACACACACACACAAACACACACACACATATATATATATACACCCATATACATATACTGTCCATATTATATATTATTATAATATGATATATGTGAATGTTCTTTAAAAGTAACATGTTGTCTGTATTTTGATATGCTTTTCTTTCAGTGATGTGAATTTTCTTCCAATGTCTCATGTGTTGTGAAGTGCAATGAGGTGACTTTGTAATGTATGTAATGTTGTGCAATGCTTATAAATGTTAGGTATTCATTTATGTTCATAACATGCCATCTTTCGGGGGAGTTAGAAGTTTCAAATCCTGAAAAGAGGGTTATTTTGGTGACCAGATCAGATAAGTACATCCTGTTTACACACCTGCGCTTGGCCATCCAGGGAAATTGGTAAGCGAGGGCAGGCACTTAGGTTTTTTGATGAGGTTGACAGGTCTTAGTGTAGAAGAAGGAATTCAGTTTATTCTAAGATTTTAAATGACTATCTGGCAACCCAGGTTTGTAGTTAGAACAGGCATTGGTGAACGAAAATTAGTTAGCCAGGAAAGGAAACTGGTAGCAGTAAGATCTCTCTCTCTCAACCCATCTTTAAATAGAAGGTTGTGCAGTTTTGGTCACTCTCCCACGAAACATAGTTTTGAGAATTGTTTAAAATATTTGTGTTATACAGACATTGTGTAAAAAGTGTATTTTTGTTGATGAGAAAAGAGGGTATAATAGAGTACAAAAAGGAGTAAGGTAATGTGCTTATTTACTTGTTTTGTACCATGTTAAACACTGAAGTGTTGTTTTGGTAAAAGATAGTAATATTTTTTGGTAAGAGATGAATATGATCTTTTAAAAAGTGGATGTAATCTTTTGAGAGATAGATATAATCTTTAAACAGAATTTGTCTTAGTGACATTGCTGTTGGTGTATTTTCTGCTGCATATTAATTTTTAATATGTCCTTGTTTTCATATTATTCATATATGCTCATATGTTTATAATTTCATTGTTACCCAAAATTATGTGTTGATACTGTAACACTGAATACTTGTGCTGATTTCCATTTCTTGAGATTTCTTTGTCAAATTTGGAATAAATCTTAATAGTTCGAATTTTGCTCAGTTAACTTGATTTTTTGATAAATTAAAGTTTTGTGAATTAAACTTGTTTAAGAATTAATTAAATCGTATATGGTTATCAAGTAATAGTAAATCTTTTTGAGATTGTGAACTCTACTTATAACTTTTGAACTTAGGAATAAATTTGCTTGTTTAAATTTTTAAAAGCACAGTGTTTCATTTTGACCAGCAGTGATTAAAGATGTTTGTGTGTGTGTACAAGGTAAGTGATATATCTGTACCGTTCTCTTTTGATATTATCAAAGTGAATTAGAACCAGGGAAATATTTATAATGTTTGATGGAGTGATGCCCTTTTTCCCTAGTTTATTTGTTTATTAACAGTTATTACCTCACCCATAACTTGATAAACTTTGGTTGATTTTTCAAGTGTTAAGCAAGTTTTAAGGGATTACTGTTACCTTTAGAGTATTCAGTCTTAATATTATTGTTATGAGGTTTCAGGCATTTGGCTGAAGTGAGATAAATTATTGGATTTTAGTATTTGATCATTCGTGATGATAATATATATATATATATATATATATATATATATATATATATATATATATATGTGTGTGTGTGTGTGTGTGTGTGTGTGTGTGTGTGTGTGTGTGTGTTTGTTTAGACTGTGGGTATGGAAATAAATATATATGATAATGTAACATATATATATATCTTCTTCTTCTTCTTATCTTTTAATATATATATATATATATATATATATATATATATATATATATATATATATATATATATATATATATATATATATATATATATATATATATATATATGTATGTGTGTGTGTGTGTGTTTGTTTAAACTGTGGGTATGGAAATAAATATATATGATAATGTAACAATGCGTACACACATACATGCATATATATACGTATGTATACACACACGCACATATATTTATATACATACATACATATCCATATGAATAAGTGATTGAGTATATTCATACATCCTACGTATGTTTTACACCAAGGTTCTTTACACAGAAACCGAGCAGCGGCAGTTTCACGGGAAACAAGGTTTTGAAGACGACACTGCACTTTACGTAACCTTTATTAATCCTTGTCTTGAGTTTGGTCGACAACACTTCAGGAGGGCCACGGTCAAGGGGGGATTTCTCCTCTGTACTAAAACGGAAAGACCTGAGAGAGAGAGAGAGAGAGAGAGAGAGATACTCTTGCCCTTGTGTGGGCAACATCCATCCGTCTTAGGTAGCGATGTATCGTAATTATTATTATTATTATTATTATTATTATTATTATTATTATTATTATTATTATTATTATTATTCAGAAGATGAACCCTATTCATACAGTACAAGCCCACCACAGGGTCCACTGACTTGAAATTTAAGCCTTCAAAGAATATGGTGTTCATTCGAAAGAAGTTACAGAAGATAACATAGGAAATATAGAAAGAAGAGATCAGTTATTAGAAAACAAAATCAATAAATGAATTAATAAATAGATAAAAATATAAATAAATGAGCAAAATACAAGGTGAACTGTTTTAGGGTAGTAATGCATTTTATCTCCGCTTTTGTATGAATACAATTTTTAGTAAAATATTGAAGGTCAGTAAGTGCACTTCGTAATTAAGCCTCTGGAGACAATTCTCATCATTTTGAGATTTCTTGCCATGACTAGTTTCTGAAGAAGCTATTATAAGTGAGGAACATTCCCCATCAAGTCATGTACATGTACCACAGTTATTATATCAAGATTATGTTGTGTGTCAGAAAGCCACTGCTCTTGGGGGTACTTGTAATCAGAAAGAAAGAGGCATTGACTCTATTTTCAAAATTCTCCATACATCCAATGTATGGATTATATATAAGATTAATAAATACTTAACTTACTTCAAACACACACACACACACACACACACACATATATATATATATATATATATATATATATATATATATATATATATATATATATATATATATATATATATATATATATATATTAACGATCTATCGCTAGAACTTGCGATATTTTATGTTGTCATAGAGCTGGAGGAAGGAATGAAAGGAGTTGACCAAGCGCTTTCATGTATTTCCCATACCTCCTCAGCGTCAAGTGATACAAAAAATCATTATTTGTTACAAAAACACCTCTGTGGCCGCAATACATAAACATAAAAACTACCGAACTACTATTTAAAAACTAATTGTCTAAAAATGTTGTTTACAAGTAGTTCTTCCAGTTTGTACATCCCGGGGCTGTTGTTGATGAAATCTACACGAGTTTTCTGTATTATACATGACTCAACAATGTTTCTTTTCGTGATGTCTTTACAGATCATGATCTCTTTAGCTTCTTTCCAATTCATGGTGTGGTTGCATTCATTCATATGTTGAAACGAATTGCTTGCAGTATTCCCCATTCTGACATTATATTTATGTTGTTTTAATCTTGTTCCGAGATCCTTTCCACTCTGTCCCACGTACTTTTATTACAATGATTGCAAGGGATCTCATATACGCAACCATTCTTCTGTAGAGGGAAATTCCTGATTAACATGTTCTTAAGTACAAAGTTCTTAAAAATGACATTAACTCGTCTAAAAATGTTGTTTACAAGTGGTTCATCCAGTTTTACATCCCGGGGCTGTTGTTGATCAAACACACGAAAGCACTTGGTCAACTCCTTTTTCATTCCTTCCTCCAGCTCTACGACAATATATATATATATATATATATATATATATATATATATATATATATATATATATATATATATATATATATGACTATTTATCACATCACCGTGATTCATATACAATTAGTGTGTCACTGTAGTCCTGATCGATAATGGACGGTACTTATTATCAACTAAAATTCCTTCGGCAATATATATGAAAATATATTACTCGAGGTAGATGAATGATATTAAAGGACGTTTGTAGCTTTCTGATTATATATATATATATATATATATATATATATATATATATATATAATAATAATATTCTATAATAATAATTTCAAGTGCATCTTTCTTGTCCTCCCAGGGGTGACAGTATAGGGAATCTGGGAATTCCGAAGGCTTCCGGGAGTTCCGAAGGCTTCAAGACAACCTCCAGACTCTGAAGCCTTTGGGTTTCTTGCACAATACTAAAGAACAGAGTTTTAAGAATCGAAGATGAAAGGTTTTGAAGATTTATTTTGGGGAAGCCCACGTTCTTGGAAATGAATAAGCCCACGCTCTTGGAGATGAATTCTGGAGGCTTCTGGGGCTTCCGAAGGCTTCACGACGATCTTCAGGCTCTGAAACCTTTGGATTTTTTCATGGAGAAGGAATCAGACGAAAGTCTTCGAAGATTTCTTCGGGGGAAGCAGATCCGACAGCAGCTGAAGACGACTTCACAAGATCCTGAAGTCTTAAGAATTAAGGCGTTTCTCCAGGAATGCTTCAGGTGCTGAAGACTGCTTCAGAGGATCCTGGAGTCTTGAAGATGTCTTCAGGAATACGTTTTAACCGAGTTATTTAACGACTTTATTTTCAGTGCGTCATTGTGATATATATCGTGTAAGCTCGCTCCTCTGCGCTTATTGAGGCAGACAGCTGGTATAATTACGCACGCTTGTCGACAACTTACAAAGCATGCCTAAAGGAAAGGCAAATGAAGGTACTGAGAAGAGAGAGGAAAAATTAAATCGGGATCGTGGAAGAAAGCGGCAAAGGCTGCCAATGAAACACCCGGAGAGAAGTCCTTCAGATTGCAAGAGCAACGCGTTGGGCAACCCATTCACTATCATACATGTATATCCATCATGGCGTTTGATCATACAATTTGAGAATATATGGGCGTGTTTGAAAGGTTGACCAACGTGATTGAAGAATGATAAACGTTTGATATTTTTTCATCCAACATGAAGTTTGTCCACCATGATGGACGAGTGTGTGGCGGCGGTTGATCATACAAGCTCAGTTGGGCAAACGCAGTCATGACGTTCGTTACTGAATCTCAAGAGTTTTGGCTTGACTTCATTGAACTCTGGAAATCATTTCCACCCTTGTGGAAGATTAAGAGTGAGGAATACAAAAAATAGAAACCCCAAAGTTGAGTGCTATAACAAATTACTAGAAAAATTGAAAGAAATTAACCAAGGTTCAACTAAGGAGACAGGGGCTTTACCATCGTCAATAGTATAGCAAATGTATTATGATCCATTCGAAGGAAATTCGTGTAGTCTTCAGATGACGCTACAAGCTCGTTCAATAGACAATCGTGAGAAAATTTTGACCTTTTCTTAAACCATTCTTTCATCCATATTTTTTTTCTTTTCTTTGTTTTTCACTCCCAACCGCGAGAAGAATGGCAATGCAAGCATCTCTTTTGCTCATATTGACCGAACGGTTTTCTGATGCATTTAATGTTTGATATTAATCAATTGCAGTGTGTGGCAGTGTATGATCAATCATAATGGGCATACATATTTGGCCGGGTATTCACGATCAGGTTTACCTGTCAGGCCATCTGTCAGTTCATCGAAACTGACGTTAAAACTTACGTATGGACGACAGTTTGTGGGCGGAGTCAGTCCATTCACCAGAACAGATGAACTGATGGAATTACCTAAAGTTCATCCGACTGACTGACAGGTGATCGCACATTTGGACAGGTAATCAACGATTTTGTTACAGCTTGGCACTGGTTTTCGTCTAGGAAGGATCTCGGCCGCTTGGACCAGAATAGGAATAAACTTTGCATAGGCCTAATTCTATTCATTGTTAGACCCTGCGGCACTATTTGAAGAATGTTGAGTCCAAATCATATGATAAAAAATATATGTATTTCCATGTGATACAGACAATTTGGTACAGGCCTAGGCCAGTATCCTGCCTTTTTATGAAAGGTGTTATTAGTGCAAGAAGGCTTCACAGTCCATTTCATAAACTGCTGGACCAACCCCCTGGTCTAACTTAACCTTATTCATTAATATTGTGTTAGAGTAGGCACCTCACTTTAAAAGGCAATATTTAAACCCTGTTCTGTTGCGCATTTTTGCTTCTTTCCTATTTTTAAGTGAATTGCCTCGGCAGCTAGTCTTTGTAGCTCCACCTCCTTATCAGCCAGCGGAGTTTCCATCGTTGCCATATAGTGTTGCGACGATGAAGGCTAGGCGAGCACTGAGGGCGATGACCTCGAGTTGACGGTCCGACTGACAGTTCTATTCTTTACGTGTGGACGCTCATCTGTCAAACAGTTGTGGGTGAACTGACAGGTGAACCTGATCGTGAATATATATATACATATATATATATATATATATATATATATATATATATATATATATATATATATATATATATATATATATATATATATATATACAGTATACATATATATATCACTGTATATATCTACACATATACACACACACAGTAGGAAAGCATGCCAATTCTGGAATGGAATGGAATTGCAAATTTAGTCCAAAGGCCAAGTGCTGGGACCTATGACGAGGTCATTCAGCGCTGAAAGGAAAATTGAGAGTAGGAAGGTTTGAAAGGTGTAACAGGAGGAAAACCTCGCAGTTGCTCTATGAAACAACTGTTAGGAGAGGGTAGACAGCAAGATGGGAGAAAGATATGAAAGGAGGTACAGTAAAGGGAGTGACAGGGGTTGTAGCTAGGGGCCGAAGAGACGCTGCGAAGAACCTCAAGTAATGCCTACAGTGCACTGTGTGAGGTGTACTGATGGCACTACCACCCCAACCCCACCCCATCGAATAGAATTCTGGGCAGCAAATCAAAATATCGCCATTCACGGACAAATAACAAGTAGGGAACACAAGGCCACTATATTTAAATTTGTTACAATAAATAACTTAATAATGTTTATTAAGAAATTTTCGTTCCGATTTTGCTTTTCTGTTGTTAAAGTTTTCTTTCAACAATTTTTACACTAACACACTTTTATATTTAAATGGGAAAGAAATTTCGCTTATTTAATGACCACTATACTCTTCCTTTTCCATGGAGACAAACGGCAGCTTTGGAATTCTTTTTCTAAAAAGAGAACAACAATAAAGGTGTCTGGATAAATTCTACGCTAGAAGTGATTTGAATCCTGACGAATTTAAGTGGAGTATGGCAGACTGGCGATTTTAGTTTTCTGTAAAAGAAAACTATTGTGCTGGCTTTGTCTGTTCGTCCGCACTTTTTTCTCGCCGCCCTTAGATCTTAAAAACTACTGAGGTTAGAGGGCTGCAAATTGGTGTGTTGATCATCCACCCTCCAATCATCAAACACACCAAATTGCAGCCCTCTAGCCTAAGTAGTTTTTATTTCATTTAAGGTTAAAGTTAGACATAATCGTGCTTCTGGCAACGTTATAGGATAGGCCACCACCGGACCGTAGTTACAGTTTCATGGGGCGCGGCTCATGCAGCATTATACTGAGACCACCGAAAGATAGATCTATTTTCGGTGGCCTTAATTATACGCTGTAGCAGCTGTACAGAAACCTCTATTGCGCCGAAGAAACTTCGGCGCATTTTTTACTTGTATTTATCAGAACCAAAAATTTCCCGGTATGTCTTCTTAATCCTTGGTGAGTCTGGCCAAGACAGGACCCACTCCTGGGCCAAGATCTTTTGAAGGCCTTGCAGTGTTCTTGGAACAGAGGCGCTGAGTTGAGCAACGCCTGACACAGAGAACGTAAGCTTAAACCTAGATTTACCACTGATCGACGCAAAAGTAGGCCTAATCTTCATAGGCCTGCTTCCAGTGACCTGAACATGACCTGAAATATAAAAGCCATTTCCAATGACAAATGAAAGCCGTGATTCTTCAACAAGAAACCGTTAAGCAACAAACAATCCTCTGTGGCAACCGACTACCTTATTTTCCTTACTCTTCAACCTTCCCGTGATGCCTCTCGAGTTAAGGGCTCTCGAAAATATCACCGGTGGGCCCTTAAGGGTTACAGGAGGCAGGCGGACGATCATGGGAGGGGGAAGGAAGGAAGGAAGGGTGGAGCTTTGAATTAAGCTCCTTATAAAATCCGTAAGTCACCTTACGCCGAAGGAGGCCCCCTCTTTTCCTCCAGTAGGTTCTCGGCGGCTCCCACGGCAGCAGGCTCCTGTAACTAGAAGCCTTCCCAAGGTTTTGCCTTCCAGGACCAAAAACGCTAGGAAGAAGGAGAAAGAAGCAAGCCGACTGACGAGTCGTTTTCAGTTTCAGCTAGGTATCATCCCCGACAAACATCTACGATGACCCTTGGAAGATGCATCAGGTGAGAAATATATATATATATATATATATATATATATATATATATATATATATATATATATACATATATACACTGCATATATATACAATAACTATTATTTTGGGGGTGTGCTGTTGCATATTTAAAAATGTTATTTAGGTTACTGTTTTGGGGATGCTGTTGCATATTCAATTAAGAAATAGCTAATTAGGCTATTGTTTTGGGGAATAGTGTTGCATATTTAATAAAAAAAACAGCTCTTTAGGCTATTATTTTGGGGGTGCTGTTGTGTATTTAACAAAAAATGTTATTTAGGATATTGTTTTGGGGATGCTGTTGCATATTTAGTAAAAAAATAGCTATTTAGGCTATTGTTTTGGGGAATACTGTTGCATATTTAATAAATAAAACAATAGCTATTTAGGCTATTGTTTTGGGGTTGCTGTTGTATATTTAAAAAAATTATTTAGGTTAATGTTTCGGGGATGCTGTTTCATATTTAATACAAAAAAAGAGTAGCTATTTAGGCTATTGTTTTGGGGTTGCTGTTGCATATTTAAAAAAAATATAATTTAGGTTAATGTTTTGGGGGTGCTGTTGCATATTCAATGAAAAAAAAACAGTAGCTATTTAGGTAATTGTTTTGGGGGATACTGTTGTATATTTAATAATAAAGACAATTGCTATTTAGACTCTTGTTTCGGGAGATGCTGTTGTATATTTAAAAATGTTATTTAGGTTAATGTTTTGGGGATGCTGTTGCATATTTAATGAAAAAACAGTAGCTATTTCGGCTTTTGTTTTGGGAGGTGCTGATGCATACTTAAAAATATTATTTAGGTTAATGTTTTGGGGATGCTGTTGCATATTTAATAAAAAAACAGCAGCTATTTAGGCCATTGTTTTGGCGGGTGCTGTTGCATATTTAATAAAAAGAAACAATGGCTATTTAGGTTGTAATAGCAATTTTTCTGTGCATACAGAAATCAGAATTTATAAGGTAATGGTTAGGAGTATTTTGATTTATGGGCAAGCGTCATGGTACAGTACAGTGACTTCGGATAACAAATTCTTAGCATTTGAAAATAAGGCGCTCAGAAGAATATTAGGAATTAATTGAAGGGACAGGATACCAAATAAGAGAATTAGAGAAGTAACGGGGTGCAGCCGGTCGATGAGTATGTTAGATTCTCACACTGGAATTGGCTAAGCCATGTGTATAATATAGGGAATAGCACGAGATATACCGGGGTGGGTTGCCCTTGGTAGAAGAGGTAGAGGTAGGCCAAAGGAGACCTAGTTAAGGACAATGAGGCGGGAAGCAGGAGACGAGTGTTGGGGAGATCTTGAAGAGTTAGCCCAGGACAGAATGTGGTGGCGGGAGTTCATCAAGGCCCTATGCATCCCCGTGGGTGCCACAGGAAATGATTGATTGATTTAGGTTATTGTTTTGGGGTTGCTATTGCATATTTTAAAAAAGTTGATTTAGGTTAATATTTTGGGGATGCCGTTGAATATTTAATAAAAAAAAAGTAGCTATTTAGGCAATTGTTTTGGGGGTTGCTGTTGCATATTTAATAAAAAAAACAACAACAGCTATTTAGGATATTGTTTTGGGGGTGCTGTTGTATATTTAAAGAAAATTTATTTATGCTATTTTTTGGGGGTGGAGTTGCATATTTAATAAAAAAAAAAACAGTACCTATTTAGGCTATTGTTTTGGGGTACTGTTGCATATTTTGAAAATATTTTATTTATGTTAATGTTTTGGGGGAAGCTGTTGCATATTTTAAAAAAACAATTGTCATTTAGGCTATTGTCTTAGAGATGCTGTTGTATATTAAAAACATAATAGCTATTTAGGCTAATGTTTTGGGGATGTTGTGTCGTGTTTAATAAAAAAGCAATAGCTATCTAGGTTATTGCTTTGGGGATGTTGTCGCATCTTTAAAAACAATTGTTATTTAGGCTATTGTTTTGTCGGATGCTGTTTAACATTTTGTACATGTTATTTATTTAGGTCTTGGAAATTTATTAGTCCAAAAAGTGTCAGGGCAAAATTCTGAAAATTAAATTCACAGGTTTTTACGTGGCGTATCTGTGTATTAGCTCACTTTCTATTCTGAAAATGAAATTTACTGCTTTTTATTTTTACGTGACATATCTATTTACTCATTTTGTTATATTTGATAATTTTTCACTGACCTGTGGAATATTCAACATTTAGGAAGGTTTATCAAACTTTTTGACCGATCTTGGACGATAATGTTTGAAGTTAGGTATATATGGGAATCTTTACTGCAATATGCCAACATCAACATTTATTAATTTATTTTTTATTTTTTAATAGGTGATCTCTTCTTTCTGTATTTCTCATTATCTTCTGTTACTTCTTTCTAATGAACTCCATAACATTCCTTGGAAGCTTGGATTTCAAGTCAGTGGCCCCTGTAGTCGGCTTGTTCCATAAGGGCTTATCTTCTGAATAATAATAATAATAATAATAATAATAATAATAATAATAATAATAATAATAATAAACAGAAATAATAATAATAATAATAATAATAATAATAATAATAATAATAATAATAATAATAATAATAATAATAATAATACCTTCGATCTTCCACGAACTCCATGGCAATACAAGCCATTTTCTCACCATAACCCTCAAATAAAAGAGAGAGAGAGAGAGAGAGAGAGAGAGAGAGGTATGACTTTCAGTAGTTGCGCGAGGGCGTTTGTGAACTGAAGAAGGAGGAGGCTGCAGATGACAGGTGTTCAAGCCAGGTGACTCTTTTCGACAATGGCGCACAATGGGGGGTGGGGGGGAGCGTGGAAAGGAATCTCCTGTTACAGAAATGCGCCCTCTTTTGGAGGGGGGAAGAGGGAGGGGGTTACGTCTTGCTCTTCACTTTTTTTTGTGTGTATAGATCTTAGCGGGTGACTGGAGAAGTACTTCTGTCGTATGTATTAATAAAAAAATGTTTTGGCGATGTGCGTTTCAAGAGGTACACCATGGAAGATGTACGAAGTATGTAAACAAGGATTTATTATTATTATTATTATTATTATTATTATTATTATTATTCAGAAGATGAATAATGGAGCAAGCCCACTACAGTTGCCGCTGACTTGAAATTCTAGCTTCCGAAGAATATGGTGCTCATTAGAAAGAAGTAACAAAAGATAATGAGAAATACAGAAAGAAGAGATCAGTTATTAAAAAAGAATAGAATAGAATGGAATTTAGGCCAAAGGCCAAGCGCTGGGACCTATGAGGTCATCCAGCGTTGAAACGGAAATTGACAGTAAAAAAGCTTTGAAAGGTGTAACAGAAGGAAAACCTCGCAGTTGCAGTATGACACAATTGTTAGGCGAGTGTTGAGG
>NC_089745.1:39080489-39122989 GCF_040412425.1 Macrobrachium rosenbergii
CAACTCAAGGGTCTTAGGTCCTCATCATCTTGACACCTTGACCGATTTCCTTTGAACTCGCTGTTTGTTCTGGGCGCTAATTCCTTCTTCATATTATTTGGAAACCTCTCTTGCCCGAAATGTCTTTAGAGACTAATTACCTAACCTTCACTTCCACTGAAGGGGCACTCAAATTCTCTTAGTCCACTCGATACTACATTGAGTATTTGCTATAGGAGTCTTAGACCTACTTGGTCTAGACCTGCTTCGTAGCCATGAGCACCGTGTGTAACCAGTCACTTTGCCACATTCTGTGTGTGTGTGTGTGTGTGTGCAAACTAACGTTCTCCTTACACCAGATTTTTAATTAGTTATTTTACTTTCTGGTCTAAACCTACTTTGCACCCATTGAGCACCTTGTGTAACCAGTTTCTCTCTCTCTCTCTCTCTCTCTCTCTCTCTCTCTCTCTCTCTCTCTCTCTCTCTCTCTCTCTCTAATATTTATGTTCTCATTTACACCAGATTCTTAATGTTATTTCACTTTCTGGTCTAGACCTACTTCGCAGCCATTGAGCATGAGAACCTGTCACTTTGCCACATCTCTCTCTCTCTCTCTCTCTCTCTCTCTCTCTTCTTCTTCTCTCTTCTTTTCTTTTCTGTGTGTGTTTATTCCCATTTTGTATCTTTTATGATTCTCTTTGAAGGACTTTTTTAATCAGTTATTATTTATGGTCTAGACCTATGTTTCATGTATCATACCAGACCCAACGCCCTTTCTTCCCAGCAGCTTGCACCTTGCGCGGGTAGTCAGTTGACGTGTGAGATTCTCCCATCTCTCTCCTCTTCTAATATTTATTTTCTCCTTTATACCAGATTTTTAATCAGTTATTTCACTTTCAGACCAGACGCATTGCAGTGTGGGCATTGTGAGCCTAGTCACTGTACAGCGATTGGAGAGTGTCACCGGGGCATCACATGGGATGTTTGCAACTGTTGCGAAGTCTGCGCAAAGGTATTCTTTATCTTTACAACTCTAACTCGCCTACAATCAAGGTTTTTTTTAGTTTTAAAGACCCTTTTTTATTTTTAATGGTTTGCCAGTAAACCATTTTATCCCTCTAATCTCATGCTTAAAAGGACAAAAGCATCAGATGGCAGATTCTTGTTGAGGTTCATATTTTCACTGTTTTCTTCATTTTTTAACAAAGGATATCCCGTGTGGGTATAGATATTTTACTGAACCTACATAGATACATACATGCATACAGATAACATTGGCCATATTTGTAAGTTTTCTAACATTAAGACAAACATTTTCTCCTAAGATAGGGTGGCTCCTTGAGAGCAGATTTTTAATCAGTTATTTCCTTTCAGACCAGAGTTGCAGAATCGGGCATGGAGCTCTAGTCACTGTAAAACGATTGAAATATACAAGGGGTCATCATGGGAGTTTACAATCTGTTACACACACACACACACACACACAAACACACATCACGACACACACGCCTACAACTGTTTTTTTTTATCTTAAAGACCTCTTTTTTATTCTTAATGGTTTTCCCTAAACCATTTTACCCTCTTCTCCTGTCTGAAAAGGATTTCAGAATTAGATGGCAGATTCTTTTAATATTTTACTGTTTTCCTATTCTTCTCACATGCCATGTGACCAGACCATCCCAGAATACATCATCCCTCTTCCGCCTATTTTGTTTTCTAACATTTAAGACAAACATTTTTTTAGATTTTTATGATAGTGTAAATAGTTCATCTCAACAGGTTATGCCTTGTTAACTTCATTGTATAAAATTCAACGGTTCAGCAGCTTGACGAATTTTACACACACACACAAACACACACACGCACACTGTTTTACAATTATACTTAGTCTTCTTGCATATTAAGTTCCCTCCTTTCCAATACTTCTCTCCTCTCCTGTCTTCAAACATTTCAGAATTATATACACTTTAACACATCGTCTCCTAGTCTTCTCACATGCCATGATGACCAGACCATCCCAGAATATCCTGAT
The DNA here is from genome assembly GCF_040412425.1 of Macrobrachium rosenbergii. Taxonomy (NCBI): domain Eukaryota; kingdom Metazoa; phylum Arthropoda; class Malacostraca; order Decapoda; family Palaemonidae; genus Macrobrachium; species Macrobrachium rosenbergii. Next base: position 39,082,501 of record NC_089745.1, read on the forward strand.
GAATCTTTAAATACTTGGCAAATTTCTTATGTTTAGTTTTTATGATAGTATCTTAGTTCATCTCAGACAGATTGAGCTGATTAAGCTCTCATTGTCACTGGCCAACGTTTACATTTACTTTTACACTAAGAACCATTGGTTACCTAGCAACGGGATACAACATATATTGTATCCGAACCACATTATATATAAATGAATTTATATCATATAAACAAATTATCTTATATATAATATATATATACTGTAATGTGTGTGTGTGTAGCTGAGAATGAATGATTCATGAAGATATGGAACGTGATGAATGTATAAATAAAGGCAAATGTGTGGATATATATATATATATATATATATATATATATATATATATGTGTGTGTATATAAATGGATGTATGTGGGTGTGTATGTTCCAGCATAACTGAAAATGCATTGAGCAATTTCAGCCTAACTTGGTATACATATGACTGACTATCTTGAAAAGAATAGTGTGGGGGTAAGACATCACTAGCACCAAAGGGTGCCAAAGGAGTTGGGGATGGGAAGGGCTTCACTGCAATGGGGCTGGTGCCATAGTTTTCAAAGTCGCTGAGATGAGTAGTAACACTCCCAATGCCCTTTAAGTTCAAGTTCAGCCCCAATAGGAAGGGGAGGTGAGAAGGGGTGAAAAATAAAATGTAAAAAATGACAGACAGTGTCTAATCCATAGTTTTTGAGGTCACTGAGATGAATAGTGACACTCCTGATAGTGACACTCCTGATGCCCTTTAATCCTCAAGTTCAGCCCTGTTAGGAATGGAAAGTGAGAAGGGCTAAATATAAAATGTTAAAAATGGTGGACAATGTAATTGAAGCAACTATCTTAATAGGAAAGGCAGAGAGTGGGAGAGAGAGAGAGATTTAGAGTGAGAGGGAGAGGAAGTGAAAGAGAGAGTAAAGGGGGTGTTAGGGAAGAGAAAGAGGGAAAGAGTGAGGGAGAGTTGGAGAGAGAGAGAGAGAGTGAGAGTTTATCAGTTGTCATTCAGAGTTTTCCCAGGCAGCACAGGTTGGTCAGCTAGTATAAATATATACATATATATATGTAAAATATTTATATATGTATATATATATATATATATATATATATATATATATATATATATATATATATATATATATATATATTTATATGATATATATATATATTATATTATCACATCACTGTGATTCATATACAATCAGTAAGCTACAAACGTCCTTTAATATGCAATTAGCTCTACCTCAGAAATAATATATTTTCATATATGTTACCGAAGGGGAATTTTTAGTTGATAGTAAGTTCGGACAAGAACTCAGGACTACAGTGGGCGCATTAACCCACACTGGCCGTGTGTGTTAATGTGTCCACTGGTTGAGTTCTTGTCCACCTCACTTGCTGGCCGTGTGGGTTAATGCGTCCACTGTAGTCCTGAGTTCTTGTTCTTCACTGGTTCGAGCCCACGGGACGACTAACTTATTATCAACTAAAAATTCCCCTTCGGTAACATATATGAAAATATATTATTTTCGAGGTAGAGCGAATTGATATTAAAGGACGTTTGTAGCTTACTGATTATATTATATATATATATATATATATATATATATATATATATATATATATATATATATATATATATATATATATAATGCAAGTTGTATTTCTTCTAGTGAATATAATACATACCTGAAAAGTAAGACCTAAATTTTAATAAGAAATCTATCAGCTTTGAGTAAGTAGTGACTGTGTCTTAAACTGCCCCAGCTGACTTGACTCTCTAAATGCTTTTAGACAAAAAGGATTCTTCAGTCCTATATCCTTCCTTTGCAGGACTTGAATGAGGAATGTGGCGGACCCTGGAATGCATATGGCAAGTGTGGGTATGCTCTGACCTGTGTTAAGGATGCCCGGGAATGCCCATACCTCTTCCACCCTCGTGGCACCGGATCCGATACTGGGTCTAATATCTGCGATGATTATCTTTTCAACGGTAAGTTCTTCCATCTCATGACATATCCCCGCAGTACTAGGTTCAGTGACGTCATAGGTGACGTCAGGATGTTTGCGGAGTCCCTGAGGCCATTACCTGCAAACCCACTTTTCAGCCTTTTACTTTACCTCCTTACTAGCTTCTTTTCTACAACGTTGCTGTCCTATCTCTCTGACTATTATTTCTATAGTTTCTTAGTTTCATCCTTAGATCCTTGTACTTAATTTTCTTAATTAAATGGAGCTTTGTATCTTGCTGTCCAACCACTCCAACTCCCTCTTGTCACTGTCTTAAGCGCTGAATGGTACTAAAGTGTCCAAGTGCTTGGCTTTATAGTCGAATTTTCATAAGTACATCGATTCATAAATCATCAACCAAACAACAGTCTCTCTCTCTCTCTCTCTCTCTCTCTCTCTCTCTCTCTCTCTCTCTCTCTCTCTCTCTCTGAGTAGTCGTCTCAATAATGGACACTGCAGACAACCTTTAGGGATAGGTGCGCTGACGGTACTACCTCCCTGGGGGGGCTAGGGGGCGGGGGATGTGGGGGGGGGGCTGGTATGTCAAGGACTCGGGATACAGGAACATAAACTGAACACTTCTTTCGATTTGCTTTTCCAGCCATCGGGCGCTGTGTGCAAAGCGAGAACGTCGTCGAGTCGGCCTTCAAGAGGAACCTGGTGAAGGACGTCCTCGACCTCGAAGACGAGGACGACCACCACCACCACCAGGGTTGAGGTGGCCCAGCCGCCCAAGAAGGGCAGCCTCAAAGCGGAGGCCCTCGTCGGCAAGAGGCTCATGCTGAAGGGCGTGCTCAGGGGCGTCGAGTATTAAGGGACGTTCATGGGTGTGCTCTTGGCTCCCGCCAGGAAGAAGAGGAAGAGATTCAAGATGGAGAGGAGGAAGCTCAAAAGTGCGAGGAAGGAATTCAAAACCTGGAAGAGAAAATTCAGATCTGCCAATAGGAAATTCAAAAATACAAAGAGAAAATTCAAAACCGCGAAACGAAAATTCAAAGCCGCGAAGATAGAATTCAAAAGAAGACCCATTTTTGTTGCTCTCATTTAGTAACTAGAGATGTTGTTACATCTCACTTTTCCCGCCTTTGCGCAAAAAATATTTTCCTTTTTGTCACAGATAACTCAGCATAAAATCTTAAACTATTTTGTTACATGCATCTTTTCAAATAAAAAAAACGTATTTAGGACAAGAGAAATCAATCATTGATTACGAATACGTATCTCTCAGACATCTATTTTTAGTCTTGAAATTTTCATCAAGCAAACACCACTCATTTTCAACCTTAGAGCAAACACATTCTCCTTTTGGTCACAGATAAACTATTTTGTTACATGCATCTTTTCAAATAAAAAATAAAACATATTTAGGAAAAAAGAAATCAATATTTAATTACGAATACATATCTCACAGACTTTTTTAGTCTAGCAAATTTTTTCAAACAATGGACTCATTTTCAACCTTAGAGCAAAAACATTTTCCTTTTGGTCCAAGTTACTGCAGCATAGTCTTAAAATCCTTTGTCACATGCATCTTTTTAAATGTATATAAAAAACATATTTTGGACAACGCAAATCAATAGCTGATTGCAAATACCTATCTCACAAAAACTTTTATAAGTCTGGAGAATTTCTTCAACCAAACGCTAGACTCACAAGTACAACCGAAGTGGGACAGGCGAGAATAACCATTACTTCATGTTCTAAAAGCAATTATTTAAATGTAAATTATGAATAATTGACCGTAGCGTGAACTGTTGGTTAAGAAGCTAGGCCTGACGTCATGAAGAAAAAATGGATTTTCATCAGTTTCAAAATTTTCCCCTTCAACTGAAAGCTTAAAGAAAACTGACCATTTGATTCCTTTTGGGGTGAAGTAATCTCGATTTGAATATGACTATTAATTAGTAAATATCAGATATCATATTTTCCTTTTTTATATATGTATAAAACCAGGAAAACAGGCAGAAACTCTGTGGATTTTGATGTAAGGATTACTGTTTGTAGCATTTGGAAAATTGTAATATATAGCATTGTATAAAAAAATAAACGCTGTCTGAGTAGCGTTCAAAAATACATATTTCGACCTCAGTTTGTTTCATTGACATTAGCTTTTCTTATTCTTTTCCTTTAAATAACTTTGATAGGTAATTTTCCTACTAGATTCGTTTTTTTAAGACACGTTCCCTGCCTCGTAAAATTACCATATGAACAATAGCAAATGGCGAGTTATACAGTTTTCACGCATTGTCCATTGCCACCAATGATACAGGGAGAAAGATCGCGATGTAGACCAAATGTAGATATTGAGAAACATTATAGTTTTCCCGTTTCGCTCCATCTAGCGTCAGCCATCAGATTCTCGTGAAAATTCTGAACTTCACGATGATTACATCCTTGTAAAAACGGCTTAATCTGCAATGCTTACTCTCGAATAACAAAAGCCAAGTATTGTTTAGCCGAGAACATTTCTCTGTCAACAAAGATCAGTTTTGAGACAGGCCACGGCCTGCTATCTGTATTCTAGATACGGTAACATGCAAGTGCCCGAGGGTATATGACCTTGAATGTGTGAAGTCAAGTGTTCTTTAGTCTACTGATAGCTGCGCTGATAACGTGAACGGCATAAATCCGCTAATTTACCCACTGGAGATGTGAATCACTATCATGCTAAACTTAGGCGTTCCTTCTTGCGGGAGAAAAATCTCTGGTGTTTTTTCTTTTTTTATAGAACTGACACCAGACTCCTTCAGTGTCTTAACTGGGCTTGCCTGTTATGCTACACCGCATGCCAACAGTAGTCTATATTGTATTTTTGCGATAACTCATTTTGATTCTTTCTAAGATCATGTGAAAAGATATATGGGGATATGTAGACACCCTTGTCTCAATCTGTAGTTGACACGTAAGTAGCTGATTCCGATTGTGCAAAGAAGACAGCTTAGAAAGGTATTTAATTTTTGTACCAGATTAAATCTCAGAATTAAGTACATCTCTCTCTCTCTCTACACACACACACACACACACACACACACACATATATATATATATATATATATATATATATATATATATATATATATATATATATATAGATATAGAGAGATAGAGAGAGAGAGAGAGAGAGATAGAGATAGAGAGAGAGAGAGAGAGAGAGAGAGAGATAATTTAGGCTTGACTAAATGGACGAACAAGCGGTAAATATGAAGCACATTTTTTATTATAAATAAAAAAAGACTAATTTATTCACAGACGCTGATTCCCTTGGCATAGCTTCTGGACGACTTTGAGCACCATGCTTCTGAAAACGAGAAAACCCGAGCATGCACGAGGAGCATTGCCAGACGTAGGAATATATCAACAATGCAGAAATATTCTTAAGAAATATCATATAACATTGGAGAACAAACTTTTTTTTCGTCTGGGTATCTGTATAATATTCTGATCAATGGTTTACCCTTGTCCGTGTACGTGGATGTGATGCTCTCTGGTAATCAATAACTCTTATAAGACCTTACGAACTCTGAATGTACCCTGCGACCTTCAGTGGATTTAATAAAGTAAGAATAAATTAAATGCTCTTCTGTTTTAAAAGACTTTTGTTTCCATTTTGAAAAATAATCACCAACAATTGCTGTCTGAAAGGTATGCGTAAAAATAGTGTTATTAAGCTTTAAGCACTTAATTTTGGATGGCCTACAAATGGTGCGACTATGGTTTTGCAATATATATATATATATATATATATATATATATATATATATATATATATATATATATATATATATATATATATATATATATATATATATATATATATATATATATATATATATATATATATTTATTTATTTATTTATATTATCTCAGTTATATATTTTTATTTTGTTTAAATGAACATTTTCACCCAATCGAAAACAAAAAATATCACATTCTTTCTCCTGAGTTCGTCTTATACTTCAGCAAAGATACCACAATATTCTAGAGGATATTTCGAACTTGTAATTTGTATTTATCTAGCAGCGTGTATCATCATAACATCATTTTGGCCATGGTTATGATCAGGTCTCCATCTACAAATAAAGATGACTTTGAAGCACGCATAGTGTCCCTTAATACAGTGGCGTATGTTTAGTAATTCACCCACAAAAAATAAATAAAAAGTTAAACTTTAAATGAGATAAATAAACGTGTTTAAAGTACGATAACTTCTGTACGTGATTGTACGTCGCTGGTTGACAACCAAAACATCAGCCTAGGTGTCGAGAAAGACGAGGATTGTGCTGTCCATTCCGCCAGGCTTTTGTCGTGTTGGAACATTGCTCCTCTGTCTTGGTTGTTTGTGTCGTCTGCCATTTTTCTTCTTCAGAAGTCAGCAATCAAGTCTTTCTCTTCTTCGTGATGTTAAGATCAGCTCTTGCCAAGACTTCTCTTCTGCGGAATGCTGCTACCAAGTCCAATTTGCCATCGGTAGCAGCGTATTCAGCCCCAGCTATCCCTCAGCCCATAACGCAGCCTGACATCCCATACACTGGAGTACGTAATATTACGTTTGTTTGCGCATTAACATTTTTAAAAACTAGTTCATTAAAGTAATGTATGGTAGGTGGTCGTGTTTCTGTAGTAAGTTTGGCAGTTTTTAACAATTCTTTCATAAATACTGTCATCACTCCAGTGTCAGATTGATTCCTTGCGGTATGCAGTCGGTATTTCAGAAGGTTAGTTGTCCGAAGTATTATGAAATAAACGTTTAAGGCTTCCAGTAAACCCTCGAAATTCGATACGACTTCTTGGAGGTCGCTTGTCTAGTGACGTGTTATTTTATAAAAGTTGCAGACATGTTCATGAAGGCAGTTCACTGTTGCGAGGCGCAGTATCACGTGTGCATGCCAGCATTCGTATGCCATTTAGAATTATTTGTATTTGTAGTTTGTTAACCAATTATGTTTACAGTAAAACTTCGTTATGCTAAGTATGGTGTACCTTAGGGTGCAAACTGCATTGCTGTTCGGGTATGTTTGCGCTACCGGCAACGTTTTATTGTGATTTCTTTTACCAGATGTATGTTACACAATGACAGTTTCTTTTCAAGACAAAAAAAAAAAAAAAAACAGGTAACACGTGTAAACCGTAGTAGCAGGATCTTGGCATTTGCAAGAAAAGTGCGAACACTGTAATGACCTGGCATTTTGAGAAGCAAAGATGTTGAACGAAATATCAAGTTCATGTACTTTTATCTTTTGTGGAAATAGACCTTGCAGAAACAAAGCTGATTTACATGTAAAGTGGTACTTGTAAAAGTGAACTGCTAAGTTTGTAAACGCCGTTTTAAGTTATCATGATAAAAGGGAACTGCATACATCCGGCTTTCCCGTATGAGGAACAAAAAAAAGTTGAGTATATTTTAATTTAACCAGACCACTCAGCTGATTAACAGCTCTCCTATGGCTGGCCGGAAGGAATAGATTTATTTTACGTGGCAATAATCTTTCAGGAGTTACCCATGTCATGAGGAACCAATTTCACTAACTAATTTGTTATATAAAAGCCATGAATTAAAAAGCCAGTAGCTAGTGTTTTGTCCCTTTTTGCCTTATGACCTTTTTTATTGTGCAGTAAAATCAGTCTTCATGACAGCGGATCTGTTGCTAGTTGGGTAGTCTCTCTCCTGCTCTGGCGTGACCTTGAAGACTGGTTTGGTCACTTTGGTGGTTGGTAACCATACCGGCACTTGCTTTTGAAAAGGTTTAGATGAGTAGCTTATTAAATTCTGTCTGTAGGTGTGTTTGCGTATTTGTTTGATAAATGTATTGCAAACTACGTGATTTCTTTGTGGGCTTAATTCGTACAGATAAATTTATAAAGTCCGTTCTTACGGTACTAGCAGTGTATTACGTGCTGACACTTGCTGGCTATAAGTACCATGACGGTGATAAGATAAGAACTTGGACTTCGTTTTTAAATATCGGAATGAAAACGGATTTTGAATACAGTACTGAATGAACTGAATGCGTCCCAGAGATCAGGACACTTGTTAATATCTTGAGAGAGAGGGCAGACGACTGTCAAATTGTTGTACGACATTTAAGTAAAAACCAATGGCATGAAATGTTTAAAGCAAGCCTCAGTGAAGTGAACAAACTGTCTGTAAAACATCAGTGCTCTCAGTTATCAGTCACTGGGTTACATATGTTGAAATCTCCTAGAATTATGTAACTAGACCTATCTATGACCGTTAAAAGAATGAATTAATATTGACTTTGGTAATTTTTTCTTATTTAATTTGGTAAGTACAGTTCGAACCTGGTGTATGGGACAATATTGCATAAACTTTTGTATTTGGTTCAATACAAAACCCGGAGTTCAATCAAACTAGGCCTATAATTTTGTTTTGCCATTGTGTAATGTGTTGGCTCAGCACTTGGCTCCATAGATCCTGTAGGTTAATTTGCTTTGCTCAGATAGACGTGGGAAAAACTTCTTTTATCTGTTATCACCTGAAGGAGAGTGTTTTTTGTAAAGAACCTTCTTATCATTAATGGTGAGATGAGTTTTACTCATAAATATCGGGTTCTTATTTAGGCAGAGATGCAACTTAGATAAGACGAGTAGAGATGAAAAGACAGGTTGAAACGTCTGGATATTTTAAATATATACTAAAACTAGTGTTGAATTTATTTTCGTCTTAGAATTTGTCAGGCTGGACATACAAGAAAACAACTACTGTACTAGAAATGTTTGAGCTAAGTATAACGTTAGAAACTATAGTAATTGTTCCCATAAAAAAAGTAAATTTATTCCACATTATTGTCAAGAAGAATTTAATCATGGGGCACAGAGGTTAATGTAAAATTCTCTCTCTCTCTCTCTCTCTCTCTCTCTCTCTCTCTCTCTCTCTCTCTCTCTCTCTCTCTCTCTCTCTAACAAGATGGTTTTGCATTAATATACCATCGTATATTTATTACAAGCTGCTCTTGGTGACAAGGGGCCGTGCCAGCAGAGGGCTGGCGTAATCTAACAAAAATAATACAAACTTGATTACAAACCTGAGACCCTCTAGGCAGAAATACCCCCTTCCCCCAACAGATGGAACACCCTTACCGTACACCCCCTTCCGTCAATCATATGTTGATCCTTCTGTATTGTTTTTGAGGGATTAATAATTCTGAAATTTATATTAGGCAAAGTTTTTGTAACGAGATCCGGATTAATGTTCCAGTTTCGTATAAAATGTCGTCTGTGGTTTGGGGTTAGACAGACAGTTGTGGCTGCCGCTAGGGGTGTAGGCTTAATGCCATTTTGTACCTCATCTTAATTTAAAAGGCTTTCAGTATTCAGAACGGAAGAGACCATGTGTAATCTTACGGAAGATTTTATCACATGGCAGTTTTTATTACCCAGATTTGATTGGTTTTGTGATTTATTAAATGAATTGCGTGACATCAAGGCAAAAATTTATTGAAAATTTTAAAATTGGATTTTGAAGCACAATAAAAAAAGGACGGGAACGCTGTAATTTTGATTTGTGATTATGTTGTTGGAATTTGGTTGGCCCACAAAGCAGGAATAAAAGAAAACGGTAGTATTAGGCGATTTATAAAATCAAGGATAATAAAAAAATAGATATGTACCTGACAGAATCTTATATGGGTGACTACAGAAAAATATTAACACTGAAGTACGTAGATTATTTGTGAGATGTACATGATAAAATATTTGTCATCCCGAATGGTACGATAAAATTATAGTTGTTTTTGGTAAAGTTGTTAACTTTGATTAAATTCTGATTGTAATGCTATTAAAATTATAAAATATATATTTTCTCTAATAAAAGATTTTGTTGGTTTCTTGGGGTAGGGGAGAGGTAGCTTGTGATGAAACCATTACAATACTGGCCAACCTCCTAGGATAAAATTTGTTCGGAAGCCTAAGAAGTATTGAGTTAAGGAAGTACTTGTACAGGTCCACATGATATAGGCCCAACCTAATGTAACTCAAAAAGCTGAAGCTAGGTCTATGTTAAAGTGAGTAATGAAAGATCTCTGTATATGGTAATAATCCTTCCTGTATTTTATGTAAGGTACCCAAATAACAGTTCTGTAAATCTAGGATGGTGTAGGCTAAGCTGCCTGTTTAAATTAGTCCTATACTAGTACTAGCTTATTGATATTAGGTTGTGACTTGCTTAGTAAATTAATGAAATGCATGTAGGCTAGTCTACTATAGTACCAAGTTATCCTAGCCCAGTGTGTTAGGGTTCCATAGTAGACCAAATTTTCAAAATAATTTTGAGTGCAGATCAGGAGACACAACGGTACTGTAACTGGTAGGCTTGTGGGGTGGTAGGTGGTTTTGCTTTGAACTAGGCTCCGTCCTGTTTATGAAATGGTGCTTTTTTTTTTTTTTTACATATTTACAGCTCATGCCCATAATCTGCAAATAGTAGGTAACAGGTACCCCCAAAAATGCCAAGCAAAACCAGTGGCTCTTTAGATTATGAGGTGGATCCAGCAACTATCGCATGTCTAACAACAGTACTGTATGGCCCAGTGCCATTGAGTGTGCTACCTTTTATCATAAATTTCCCACTTTTCAGCAGGAATACAATAAGCCAACCTGTATAGTGTACTTTGGGAAACTTCACCCCAGATAAAGCCCTACTCTACAAGGATTGCCCATTGCAGTATTGTCTTTTATAGTTTAGATGAAATTAATTTGGCAGGTAGCCCATGGTCACCTGTCATGCCCAGAGAGGCTCATTCTGGACTGGCATCTCCACCTGCACTTGCTTCAGTGGCAGCTGAAGGGGCATTGGTCAGCTTAAAGTGGCCTTCCCTCCAAGTTTGTGACCTTGATTAGGGGAGCAAGTGTTTGGACAACAGGAACCCTGTTGTTGGAATTTCCTTAAACTCCCCTTCTCCAGTAGTGGTTCTGTTCTTAGATGCATTGAAAGAGGCGTGGTGCACACACCCAAGTGGTTTGACTGCCTTCAGATGTATGGACAGAGAATAAGATTCAGGTTGACACCACACCTTGGAAATGCAAGTAGAGCTGCTAGCCCCACACACATTTTGGTATTGTGTGATGGATCACTCAGCTTTGATGATGAGCGAAAACATGATTGTAGTGGTTTACGTCAACAAATGAGGGCATGGTTTCATGTCATCTCTGTCAGTAAGCAAAGTAGATGTGCAAGTGGGCAGTTTGCAGTGCTGTTCAAACTATCAGCCAGGTACATTCTGACTAGAAGGAATGTATTGGTGGACTAGCTCAGCAGCCAGGGGCTGATTGGTCCCTACTGACTTGTGTGAGGAAGGCTCTTTGTATTGCCAACAATCACAAGAAGGTAGTATTCAGAACATCCTTTCTTTTTTGCTTCATGAAGCAATCAAGTGGACATACAGTTCATCCTTGAGAGGTCATGAAGCCAGGGGAACTGGCCCAACCATAGCTGTTTGGAGAATTTTTTAGTTCACAGGTAATGAGGGCAGGTGTCTGGTGGCATCAGACCACCCTTACCAGATTTACCCCAGGGACATTACCCATTTCCTTGGACCCTTCTTAGGACCTGTGGTGGCTGCCTAGCAGAGCTGTGTAGTTGTCAAGCTCTTCTCCGACAAGAGAGCACCTTGCCTTAGGCCCTCAGATGGCATGAGGCAGGAGGTTAGCTGGTGAGTGACAGTACCTACCTCTGGAGACAGTGTGTGTGTGTGTGTGTGTGTGTGCAAGAGAGAATTCCTCTGTTTGGTCAGTGACAGCTCAGTTAAAAACTACTTAAGCATTAATTGGGGTTTTATATTATTGTACAGATTGTTTCCCCTTTTATTCTCTTATATTTATGCAATTTTCCTGAGTTGAAAGGTTCTGATAAAATCTTAGCTAAATTTTTCATATAAAGATTCGATTTTTCATCCCAACATTTTGTAACTTGTGATGCTGGGTTACAGAGCTGCTGTTGGATTTTGTAGGATTCAAAAACAAACACAGTATTTTTCAGTATGACATTGTAATTGGAATTTTAGTACTATTTTATCTTAGAATTTGTCACAGTAAATGAAAATGGTCTTTTTAATGCCACTGATTATGGCAAAAGATCTTTGGTTTTCTTTGGCGTTCTGCCTTACTTTTATCCATATCCTTGTTTTCATCAGCATTTGTGTTAAAAACTTCATCATCGCTTTATGTTTAATCCGCCAATATGTTGAATAAGCTTAAAATACCAAAGAGAAGTTGGGTAGATTTTATCTGTTTGTTATCATCTTTAGAAGTAGAGGACAGTAATAATGTTGGTGGAAACTTAAAGCAGGTTAGGTCAAAACTCTGCATATGGACCAACTGGTTATCAGTTGATGTGAGTGGTAGTCTCTATAGACCTATTAATAATGTTGGTGGAAACTTAAAGGAGGTTAGGTCAAAACCCTGCCTATGGACCAACTGGTTATTAGTTAAGATATGAGTGGTAGTCTCTATAGACCTATCTGAATCTGAATATGATTTCCATTAAACAAAATGTGAAGGTCATCCAACTGTCTATTGGAGTTGTGCATTTTGTTCTTTTCCATTATCTGTAAGTTGGAGGCATTTTATGAATTTGCTATCCACATAAAAGATTAATGTTACTTGCAGCATAAATTATTATTTTCCTCTTATACAGTCATGAGATTGATATGTGTTTGTACAGTATTTTGTTGTAATTAAAATTTTCTTGAGCAGTATATTGTTTTTAATGTAAAATATGCATCCTTTTCTCAGATCTTTATCAACAATGAATTCCACAAGTCTGAAAGTGGCTCTCAGTTTCCAACAATCAACCCAACTACTGGAGAAGTCATTACCTTGGTGGAAGAAGGGGATAAGGTATGTTTTTTTTTTCACAAAGTATTAACTGTAATATGATTGTAAACAGTGATCGTTGATTTGTTCCTATGAGATTACAAACATCATCTTTTAAATGGAATACCTTTGATGATAGTTGGTCATGTCGTTGAAGCTTGGTAACAAGGTAGTTCAGGAACAGCAGACAATTTATGGTGTGGGTGACCCACCCACTCAGTAAGTATTGTCATTTTTAAGTTGGCTGGCTTGCTTTGCAGATGTACTAGAATGCTCTCATTATGGCTGCTGTTGTTGAAGCTGATTTCATAAGTACTATACAGTACTGTACTTATTTTCTTGTTTGAGTTAGTATGATTTTGGCCTGTTTATGGTTTATGTTTTGTGAATTCAGTTGGAATGATGATGCCTGAAAATTCACCGCCTATGGTGCATGATCAGCAGCAGTGTCCTGGGTTTAATATGTGTATGTGTTTTTTGGGTTCATGACAATCTTTCCTCACTCTGTGTTCAGCTTGTATAGGTCAGGAATGCATATCATCTTTTAACTGCTCAAGTTTGTCTCAGTCAGCTGCCCAATGGGTTATGGATCAAAGAGGAAACAAGGCCAAGAGGGCCCTTTTAATACCTTAAGAGGGCAATACACTGCTGGTATCACCCCCTCCCCACTCTGTGCTACCCCTAATCTCCTCTGCTTCTAATGGGATAGTGGTCACCTGGACTTCTTTTTCTCAGCCCAAGGAGGGAATGTGCAGACTAGATGACATTTTGCAGACATGTACTGTAGTTGGTTTGCCTGCTACTCACAATGCTTCTTACTCTATCTAAATGATAAATTCAAGGCAGTGGTGGAATAATGGAGAACTAATGATCATGGCTCTTTTTGTCTGCCATGCAGTCAGCTTCAGGTTCCATTTTATGGCACTCCAGCCATGCTTTAGGGGCCATCTATACCATCATCAGCCTTCAGAAAAGGCTAGCCTTTTTCAAAGACTTGATTAGTTTCCCAGGAGGCATCTTCCTCAATAAGAGTTCAGGACCTGTCTTGCATCCAGGTTTCAGCCAAAGGAGGCAAGGGGTTGATAAAGGGAGGAAGAGGCAGAAGTCAGCAATGCTCTAGTTTTGCCCTAATGTTACAAAGACAAGGGTCAGAGCCTTGAGCAGTCTGTGTCTTACAGGACAGCTAAAGTCTTCCTTCAAGACTGATATCCTATCCCAGTTTTTTGCAGATTGATCCTGTTTCCTTAATTTCAAGGATTTTACAGATCTCTCACTCTACTGATGGGGGTGCAGACAATGCTTGAGATCTCTCTCCCCTGAATGACCTGGTCCATCAGCTTCATTCACCATAGAAACACTCAGTATTGTATTGGCTTCTATCAAAGGGAGGGAACTAGGGATCTGTCTTTTACAGTATCCTGACTGCTGCATACCAAGTGAGTGGTGGGTGAGTCATCCACCCTCTCCCTCACTAGCTTTAGTGATCAGACCAACTTTCACCAAAGGTAATCAGTAAACAGGATTTCAGGTTAGTTAACTTACAAAAATGCAAATTATTTTAAAAGTTTACAGAATTACAGAGAGAATTCAGTCAATTAAGGTTTGTAATAATTTGAAAGGTATTTGCTGGTTTAACAGTAGACAGAGTGTGCTGTCTGATTTGAGTATACAGTACCTTGTTTTTTCTGTTTTCAGACTACAGTAACTAGAATTTGTAATTGTTCTATAGATTTTTTTATTGGATTACAGTAGAAACAGGGTTTCTTGTTCTAGTTTTAGTATGTCTTCAATTTTGTTTTAGTATGCCTTCAATTTTGTTTGCCTTCGTAGGGGCGGTGAGGTTAGGTTAGGTTGTGGTAGTCTTCACCTTCTATCTGTATTGCTTTCTGCCTTATATTTGTCAGTTGGTTCCTTTGGTCTTGTAAGCTGTCAAAATTCTTTGAGACATAAATTGTTTTGCATGAATTTTCACCCTTCATTTAAGAAAAATCCTTTGCAGCAGCAATGTTAATCATAAAAATGCAACTCATTGGTCTGGTTAAACCACTTTCCTTCATGGTATAGTTAATTGTTTCCTTCTGTGATTGTCATTGAATTTTTCTGAAGGTTACAAAATGTTCTTGTCAGGTAGCTTAGTTGGAAGAGAATTTGAAGTACTGTAAATGTTCATGATGCATTACTGAGGAAGTTGTATGGATAGTAACAGCTCAACTTAATGTACCTCAGCTTAGCAGACTTATGTTCTTACCAGTTCTTACCAGCTACCATATTATGATTGTTTTCCATATGCTACCATTTTAGATGCGATATGTTTTTAGATGTGTCTCTTCTATTGTACTGCATTATGATTGTTTTCCTTATGCTACCATTTTAGATGTGATACATTCTTAGATGCATCTCTTATATTGTATTATGATTGTTTTCCTCATTCTACCATTGTACATGTGATACATTCTTAGATGCATCTCTCATATTGTATTATGATTGTTTTTCTTATGCTATCATTGTAGATGTGATGCATTTTTAGATGCATCTCTTATATTGTATTATGATTGCTTTCCATATGCTACCATTTTAGATGTGATACATTTTTAGATGTATCTCGTTTATTGCAAGTTAAGTGCAAAGTACAGGTTAGTTTACTTTCAGTTGGGAACTATATGGAATTAGTGTTAGCTATAAGATATCAGGAAAGTATTCAAGTGAGTGCTATAATATAGAGTCTTTGTTACTTAACATACTTTTTAACTTATCAGAAAGGCCAGACCTCCAAAGTGTCTGTTAAGTGGTCTTTGGTCTTTGTTACCAGGTTTTTTTACTTAACAGAAAGGCCAAATCCTGAAAGTGTCTGTTAAATTGAGGTGCTACTGTATATTATTATTTACGGTCTTGAAGAACTATGACATACTTTAATAATTCATAAGTTGTTCCTTGTATTTTAGACTTTTAGACTTCTCTATACAGTACTCCTTTATCCAGTATATCACAAATGAACAGTTAGTGTAATTCATATGTAACGTTTGGTCACCATTACATTACGTATATCTGTTTCTTAGGCTGATGTTGAGAAAGCAGTGAAGGCAGCTCGAAAGGCCTTTGCCTTAAACTCAGAATGGAGGCAGATGGATGCTTACGATAGGGGTCAACTTCTTAACAAACTGGCTGATCTTATGGAGCGTGATAAGGTTTACTTGGCAGTAAGTAGTATTGTGCATTTGTTTATAAATAGAATTAAAATACCCAGTAGACTGTATCAGTGGTGTTCATATTAACAGATTTAAAACTTGTTGGAAGAAAATTCAAAACTACAACAGTATCTCTCATACTGCAGTGTAACACTTCATCAATTTGGTGTGTATGAGGGAAAACTCTAAATTAGTTGAGTTGATGCTTTAGTTAAAGGATTTGTGATATGCTAAGGTAAGCTAAGTCACCAAAATTCATACCCTAAAGTTTGTCATGTAATAGCTGACCAAATCATTGTTTTTGAAAAGATGTAAATGTGTTAAAGATGTAAATCTTTCTACTTTAGGCAGTTTTAATAACAATCACACAGTAGTTGTTAAGCATCAGAACATGGCAATATATTGTTTTCTGTACAGGGAGGGTATATTTAGAGTATTTTAATGTTCTATCTGTTATATTTCTTTATATGACTAAATTTTTAAAGCATTTTTCATATCCACAGTTTTGTGTAGTTATTGTCAGAGACTATCTTCTAATTAAATTTTCCATCAGATTAGCAGTACAGTATATTGATAAAGAGTTAAAGAATCAAAGTAGCATTGGGATTCTGTATTCTAACACAAAATTTTTCTTGCAAGTTTGTTAATGCAAAGTAAAGATTATCCTACAATTTTTTCTCTCCACTCTCTTCAGAGTTTAGAAACATTAGATAATGGAAAACCCTACACAAACTCGTACATGGCTGATGTGGAGTTGAGTATCCGTAATCTGCGTTATTTTGCTGGATGGGCAGACAAGATTCATGGTAAAACCATCCCAACTGATGGACCTCACTTTGCCTATACCCGTCATGAACCGATTGGTGTCTGTGCACAGATTATTCCATGGAATTTCCCTCTCCTTATGCAAGCATGGAAGTTTGGACCAGCTCTTGCCACAGGTAAGTCTTAGTGCTTAATCTTATGGTGGATTTCCTACTACGCTCTGTCCGTATTATAGATGTTTAGCTTGCTGCACGGTGACTCAGGAGTGCAAATGCTTTACAAAACTCATATATTTTATGGTTGAACTCAAGTTTTAGTTAAAGGTATTTTGAAATACAGTATGTAGAATCACCCAGTGGTTTATATGGGCAATATTGTGTTAGGATTAAATATGAATTTCAGTTGAAGCTTTTTTGGACCATATGACATCACCTAGTAAATTTTGTGTGAAGTGTTGTTACTCTGGGATATATCGCAAGTCACCATATCAAAGACTTGCATAACTAATCATTTTTTCTCTTCCTTCATAAGTATAGAGCATTAACTTTAGACATTAAATAATTTGACTTTGTATCTTCCAAAGGACAATCCAAGTTAAGAGTAATTTTAGTTTTTACAAGGACAAGCAGTACTCAGCCTTGTCTTATGGTTGGCTTTGAAGTGGGTGATCAAGTTAGTACCATACCAAAATGTCCTTGTTACTCCTGTGAGATAGATTCCCCTCAAGTGGAGTTAGACCCCACTGATTATTGATTTGCACAACACTTACATCCTCTTTTGGTGATTATTTTTTCTGAGATGTCTGCCTTTTCTAAAAAGTAGAGCTGAATGGTCCTTGCCACATGCTGTGCCTCCTGATCATCCTCTTTTGGTGATTATTTTTTCTGATGTGTTTGCCTTTTCTAAAAACTAGAGCTGAATGGTCCTTGCCACATGCAGTGTGCCACATGCAGTGCCTCCTGATCTTTCAGTAAATGCTGGACTTGCTCCACCCCACAGGGAAACCTGGTCTTGTTTGATATATAGACTCCAACCCCTTCAAATCCCATCTACAGCTCATCAGTACCTCTTCAGTGGGTTTGGTTGCTACTAATCTAAAATAAATATTCATAAATGCCAAGGGAACAGAGCATTAACATTCCTCATATGGAACTCAGTGGAACTACTTTTGAGTGTTACAGCTTTGCTGGATCAGGACATGGGTCACGCATTACCCTTCTTGCTGGAAAGTTTGGTAACGAGCATTCCTCAGAAATAGAAGTGTTACTTATTTGTAACTAATTACAACCCATACTTCAGAGTGTGTCTTTGGGAGAGTCCTGGATGTTAAACTTAATCAGTATCACCCAAACATACTTTCAGGAGGGATCGTCAAGCAATATCTGCATTCCATGCTTCACTAGATTATATTTCGAGACTCCCTTCATATTTCATGTTTCTAGTGTCACTAGGTATTTAAATTTACCAGTCACTAGGTACTTAAATTTACCAGTCACTAGGTATTTAAATTTACCCATTATTTTAGCCCTCCTCTTCTGCTTGCTTGAAGTAGACCAGTTGGCACAATTCTTTGAGGACTTCAGGATATACCCTTGCAGAACAACAAAACTGGTTACACTTAAGGCTGAGGACATTAAACGGCCATACACCTGCTCATGTCCTTCACACTATTTGTTCACACTTTTTCCTCCTATGCAAAAAAAATGCATATAGGAAGAAAAGTAGCTTCAACTCTAAGTCAAGCAGAAGCACACACATCCACCTCCAACAACAGGCGAAGGTAAAATATTGGCTTACTGCCAGTTAGTGGCGGACTCCTTGCCCTCATCTGTCTACCAGCAATTAACTACCCTTCTATCAAACATCAGCAACAATTTCCAGATCACACTAGTTTGTGTATTTGCTGGAACGACAGAAAGGATATGAAGATGGAAAGGGAGCACAAGGCAGCCATTGCCATGATAAGAAGATCCATGTTTAGGCTGTAGTGTGCCCTGCTCTTGTAAAGATGTGCTGCTGTTTGTCTCATCCCATTCAGGGATTATCAGTTTTAGCATGTTTTCATCTCGCCTCATTTTCAAAATCTGTGATTTTTGGTATGTTGTGAAACATTTGCTATTTGTTTCCTTTGGTTGGCAGCTTTAGTGTTGCAGGGAGTTGCCCCATGTATTTGTCCACTCCTGCTTACATATCTGATCCAGTGCCCTCAACTGTTGTAGTGTTCTTGACCTCACGTAACTTCCTATACCTCTGTCCTCATGCTTCTGTTTATCTTTCTCTGTTGCATCCCCTCCTGACTTATGTCCCAACATTCACCCCCACCTGAAGCATGTGCAGTTCATTATCATTCAAATATTCAAAGAGCATCAAGCTGAAAGTACACAAACTCGAGATTCTGTCCTCGATTTGAGTATTAAGCTGAAAATACACAAACTGGAGATACTAGGCCCATTACTGAACACCAGAGAAATGATGGAAATCTCCATTAAGTGCCAAACAAAGGCATAATTTTTATATCAACAAGCCAAAAAAGGATAAAAAAGAATTATAAAGGAACTTTTGAATACCAGAAGAGAAATAGTGCATATTGATGGGGACATGTCGGTGATATGGCAAGACTGTGACTGAAGCAAAAAGTCACGGAAAGGAAAAACTCACCAAGAACTGGGAAACAACTCTTTGTAGACGTGGGATGCACAGCACACATCAGGTGCACTCTGAATAACTCGGAAGTTTGAGAGATGTTTCAGGCATATGCTGGACTGCAGTCTGGGCATGCACAGCAGCACCTTTCATCTTTCAGATCTTCATGTTGGTTTAGCTGAGTCTGATTTGCTTAGAATAAGGCAAATTACTATGTTCAATGGATTTTTGAAAAAAAGTATAGCTTACCTTGTAAGAGACTTTACAAGTGTCTTGGAAATAATGTAATGAAAATTTGAATGAGTAATATGATGAGTCAAGCCTGTTTTTGGTAAGGGAGTTATTTTTACATCTTGCAAAATTGTTTCAGGGAATACTGTGGTGATGAAATTGGCTGAACAGACACCACTAACAGGATTGTATGTTGCCAAGCTTGTAGCTGAGGCAGGATTTCCCCCTGGAGTTGTCAATGTTATACCTGGATATGGCCCAACTGCTGGTGCTGCTCTTGCCTCACATATGGATGTAGACAAGGTTGCTTTCACAGGGTCCACACAGGTTAGTACATACTCTGTACTTGCATAAAGTTTGACCCCTGCTTTTTAGAAAAAAACATTGATTTTATCATGTACTCTGTCTAGTGCAAGTCCAAATGTATTTAGACCCTCCACAGTTACATTCAGCTCTTCAAATAACAAATGAATGGTTAATATAACTGTTCAACACATACTAATGATAGGCTATAATGTAATTGGGGATTTGAAAATCAAGAATGAAAATTAAATCTAAGTAATAAAGTATTGTAATTATTAACAATAAATTTTTAAGGGATGCACATTTTATTACTAACACAGACATTATCAGAACATTAGGATACGTAATAGTATGGTAAATATAATGCAGTAGCCTCTAATTTATCAAATGTTTTGTGAGTCTGGTAGGGCTGATGTTCTGATAGGTAACAAAATCTGTCATACATATAATATATAGCCTAAACCAGAATGAAGTTTACACTTAGAATTCAGTAAAGAAGTTTAAGGAATTTGCTCCTAAAATTCAGTTAAGAAGTTCAAGTAGAGGTCTGTTAAGCTTTGAACATAAACAATACTAATATAGGTTATAACTTACATTAAACTATTTTATGAAAAGATTGATGGTCTAATGGTAAATAATATTGAAGAAATATGTAAAGGATGAAAATAGCATTCAGATTTTTGTTGTTGAATTATCTTGCAAATAGATATACAGATACCACCAGTGTATCAATTCCATAACCTTATGAGACCTGAGGCTGCAATATTGCCAGGCAATTTGTCACCAGTAACATAAATATCTTTTTTTATTGATTGTTGTAAGAAGAATTTTGCACAAACTGTCAGTATGTCTGTAAATCTGTATGCAGTGTGCAAACAGCACAACAGTAAGGAATAGTGGAACATTGGATCCTAGCTTGGAGAAAAAACTTACAGACTCTCAGATATGCCATTTGGGGAAAAAGATGCAAATGGCCAAATTCAGAAAAGAAAGTTAGCGAATGGGTGACTAACAGTTGGAAAGATTGATGCATTTTTGCAACAGGAGCTAGACAGATTTTAAGTTAAAGAATACAAAAAACTAGGCATAGGCCGAAAAAATAGGAACTACCAAAATTTGTGGCAAGTGCTGGGTGGTGTTTAAGATTCTTGAAAAGATATAACTTTACTAAGACATCTGACAAAAATTTTGCAAAAAAAATAAAGAACTGGAAGAATACACTAGTTTCCTTATTTAATATAGCACACCTCAGAAAAGAAATGAAAATGGTTTGTTATATTGGAAACATTGGCTAAACTTCCATGACACTTGATAAGCTCATGAACATTACAGTTGGTAAAGTCATGCCTCTTGAAAACTGTATGACAAAAAATCAAAATAAAAATTTCCTATCGGAATTGCCTGTACTGTCTAGCCACATGGACACTGATTGTAAACTTTGGCAACTAGATGACCCTAGTTGGAGGCAGACAGAAGACAGCAGGTGAATTTCCTGGAACTGAAAGCTATGTTCTCACTTCTAAATGGTTGTCGTATCGGTAGAAGGCGAGGTCATTGTGATAATGGTGGACAACTCTACCATTATAGCCTATCCCAGAAACCAAGAACCAATCATGGATGGTGAAGGATCTAACCTCAGTGCTGCTTGGCAGTGAAATGTATGTGTTGGTAGAGGGTAATTGTATCAGCATTATCTTGATATTCATACCCGGAGTGTAGCATACCATCGTAGACAGCCTCAGCAGAGAGAATCAGGTTCTTTCATCAAATTGTCACTTGACTCAGCAGCCCGAAAGTTGGATGCCATGTTACATAGCCAGGACAGTCTGGATATTTATGCATTCCCTCTCTTTGGTCTAGCTAGACTGGGTCATTATTAGTTTAGATTTTAGAGGCTTCTGCTGGTTGGTCTTAGCTCTTCTGTTTTTCTTGTTTATGAGACACAAGGATACTGTATATGTTATTTTGGGGACATTTGGACCATGAATGAGGGCCTGTACGATAGATAGGTTTTTGTGAAAAACTATTTGTATGTTGTAAAGACTTTATGCTTATCCCTCAGCAAAGTGTCAACTACATTTCATAATTATTTAAAATAATTTTTAAGTTTTTTTAGCAATCATCCTTTACAGGTTACTTTTATGTTTATTATGTGATTTGAAGGAATTGTTTGAATGCATGCACTGTAATGTTAAATTTGATTGTAATAATTGTAACGCCAATTAAGAGAGAGCTCTTTTTAACATAACACTGTAACATTTAAAAAGGTAAGAACTTTTTATTCTTGTCCAATGAGCATTATTATAGTCGTATAGGTTGATAAAGTAATTTTACTATACAAATAATGACCCTATATGACATGTATAGGTCATATGGTATTGTTGCTGCAGTATTTTGTTGAATACTTATTACCATTTTTTCATTATTATTGTTGTAGATAGGCCACCTCATCCAACAAGCTGCTGGTGCAAGTAATCTAAAACGAGTAACTTTGGAATTGGGTGGGAAGAGTCCAAACATTATTTTCAAGGATGCAGATCTTGATTATGCTGTAGAGCAAGCACACTTTGGACTCTTCTTTAATCAGGTATGTTTTTAATATGTTAACCTGGTTTCTGAAATAATACTACAACAGAACATTGAGTTGAGGATAGTCATTTGAATTATGCAAAAGGAATTTGTTTTAGTGAAAGTTTTTATCAGAAGTCTTGTTATGACTGTATTAGGAAGAAAACTTTTCTCTTGAACAGTTGGTATCTGCAGTACTGTTGGATTTATTATTTTACTTATTTACCTTAGTTTTTGTGAAGCAAAACTAGTCTGGCTTATATAAAATCTGTTATGTTTTTCTATTTCATATGAGTTGAATACTGTACTGGTGAGAGGATTACAGAAAAATTATTAAATTCTATTCATAATAAATACAAACTATTTTGATACTAGAACCTGTAACTACATTGATATTTATGGTGTGCCTTACACACTATATAAATGCAGTACTGTAGTTATAGAAGTTCCTTACAACATCCTTTCAAGCTTTAGTTGTTGCTTGTCCTTTTTCTTTCATTCATTACATTTTTATCTATTCATTTATTTTTTTCTTTTTAATCAGTAAGATCTCTTCTTTCTGTATTTGCTTTTACCTTCTCTTACAGTACTTCCTAATGAACACCTTATTCTTTGGAAGCTTGAATTTCAAGTCAGTGGCCCTTGTGGGTTTGTTCCATATGAATAAGGTTCATCTTCTGAGTAATAATGATAACAACAATAATAATAATAATTAACTTTGATGTGTCTCCACTTGGTTGTACTACTCCACACTTCATCCAACCCCAGTTTAGTTCATCGGTTAAAAATTTACTGTGAAAAGATGCTTAAGAATTTCCTAATTAACAAAATGAAGGAATAGTAATTCTGGATAGGTGAAGCTTGCCTGTGTAATCAGAGTATATCCAGAGTTCCTCACCCTGTGTTACTTAATTAAGTTCTCCTCTCAGTTACAGTGTTTTAAGAGTTTCAGTGGGATGACATAAAAACTTTGCTCCTTTATTATCTGTAAGATATTGTTTCTTTGTTAACTGAAACCTTGACCACATGACCCAGGTAGGGATATTAGTCTACCCATTCCTCTGCCATGTTCATGATAAAAAAACTAAAGTTTGTGAGGAAATGATATACATGACAGCAGTGTAAAGGTCAATCTTGAGGTTGTTGGTATGCAATTTAAAGAGTTCTTAACATCTTCCAGGGTCAGTGTTGCTGTGCTGGTTCAAGAATCTTCGTTGAAGACCCTATTTATGATGAGTTTGTTGAGCGCAGTGTTGAACGAGCAAAGATACGCAAAGTGGGCAATCCATTTGATTTTACAACAGAACAAGGTCCTCAGGTATGTTTGTGTTGAGTACAGTTTTCATGAATTTCATGGATTTCAATCTTTCAGATTTGATTATTCATGGATGTTTCATCAATAATTAAGTGGAATATATTTTGGAGTTTTGAAGCAATCCACTTACGCTTAAACAACTCGCTTAAGGGTAGGAATGTAAACAGAAACTTTGGTAGTCCTGAAATGCATGAAATACATATTCATAGTCTATCATCAAAATATACACAAATCATATACTGTATAAGTAAAAAAGGGAAGTAAAAAAGTTGGATGAATCAAGGCATGACAGACCTCATACTGCATCACAAGCAAGGAACTCACTCACTTAAGAACAAAGAAGCATGAGCTTGTTCTTCTCAAATCACAAGAGGCCATGCAAGAGTAGAGGAAGCCCACAATCTGAGCATAGCAATACAGCACAGGGTCACAAAAGCAAGAGATACAGAAAAGACTGGCTGCCTATCAGAAACCTTGTCTCAGTGATCCATCTCTCTGTTCCATGTTCTTGATACTGATCATATGTACTATTTTGTGCAACAGAGGCCAGGGTACTTAGAAAAAAAATGTAAGATTCTGAAATTCTGTGATTATAAGAATGCTAAAACTCACAGCCAAAGATCCCTGTAATGATTATAAGAATGCTAAAACTCACAGCCAAAGATCCCTGTATAAAAGTAGACTTGAGATCAGGAAGATTAACATGCAAGGCAAAGAAGTGAAGAGCAGATATTGGGAAAGTAGTATATGTGGAAAGAACAGTATGAAGACCAGTAAGAAGGCCCAGAAAATCATGAGAAAGATCATAGATGAAGACCTACACCAGATTGGAATACAAGCTGAAAATGCACAAGACAGGAAAGAACTTGTTTCACATCTGAGACTGTAAAGGGAAAATCTGGCTTTAAACATTAATGATGTTAAATGGTAACTATTGTGAATCCATTTGATAAGGGAATTACATAATGAAAAAACCTGCTGGCCAACCCTGTGAGAGTTTGAATCAGTTTAATTTAGTGGTTCTTATTAAAGAACTTATTTTTTTGTGAGTTGGTTGCTGTCCTTATTTTGACCATGGAATATAATTTCATGAAATTTGTAAAATCAAGAGAAATTATCAGGGAAAGGAAAAATATGTTAATCAGCTCTCTGCTTGTACCAGATGAATTAGCTTTGCCATATCAAATCATGAACATGATCTTTACACAGTGAGAAACAGAATACATTTCTTTTTGAATCTGAAATTAAGTGTTACAGCTATATTTAAAAGGAAATCTGCATTGGTTTCGGAAATGGTATAAAAGGTATTTAGTGCATTGTAGACTACAAGCTGTTTGCTACAACAGGAAATTAGTTTTTGAGAGCATTCTTTCTCAGATTAGTTATGAAAGTAATAATGTTAAGTGGTTATTGCTGTTCTTTGGTATATGTAGAGTTCTGATAATATTGTTTTGATTTAAATTTATTTCTTTAAAGCTTTCCAGCTGTTACAATGTACTGGTCAATTCTTCCAGGTTGATGAAGAGCAGATGACAAAGATTCTGGGTTTGATTGATTCTGGAAAGAGTGAAGGTGCCAAAATGTGTGTTGGTGGAGCACGTCACGGTGACAAAGGCTATTTCATTGAACCCACTGTCTTTGCAGATGTTAAAGATCACATGCGTATTGCTCGAGAAGAGGTAAGTGCCTTCCTTTAGGATGTGTTTCTTGGTTGTTATGCATTACTTTGACGTATTTTTTAACATACTATAGCTGGTTAAATTTGATTGTAAAACTTTCATTGTATTATTAAACTACCTATACTTAATATATTTGCAGATCTTTGGACCAGTGCAACAGATTTTGAAGTTCAGTGATGCTAATGAACTAATTGAAAGGGCAAATAATACTGAGTATGGATTAGCAGCTGCGGTGTTTACCAAAGATCTGGATAAGGCTAACCTGTTTGCTCAAGGGCTCCGTGCTGGTACTGTTTGGTAAGTTTCATAGTTCATTGCATATTTACAGCTGTCTTCATCCCCGCTTCTATCCCAAGCTAAGGGGTCTTCCTGGCTTGATCTGCCTCTCCAGCTATTTCTGTCAAAAGCATCATCCTCTGTTAAACCCTGCTCAAAATCCTTCCTCACTGTATCTTGCTATGTAATCCTTTGCCTCCCTCTTGACCTTCTACCCTTAACAGATTCCATCCAAGCCATCTTCACTCCCTCCCACTCACTCATCCCCACCTCATGCCTGTACCGACTCAGTCTTGACTCACTCTTTACAGTATATTAGTAACCATTTCCACCTTGGCACCTTAAAACCCATTTCAGCATCCTCATTTCTGTTTGCTCTAGCATTTGGTCATCATTCCTTCTTAATGCTCATGTTTCTGGACCATACATCATCACTGGTCTGATTAATGTACAATAGAGTTTATGTGGCACTCACATGTCATACACTACTCTCCAAGCTGCCTATATTCTCCTTCAACCTCATCTTCACACCCTCCCTCCTGTGTAAAATAGATCCTAAGTGTATGAAAATTTCTACCTATTTTAAATCTAGGTTTTTTCTGTGTTGTATAGATAACACATCTCCCTGCTTGCTGGATACCATAACCTTAGTTTTATGTAAGTAACCTACCAAATAGTTACATAGCTGTTAGTTTCTACTTACAATGCAGCTCAAAATTCAAAATTCGTGGTAGCGCTCTTTTGTTTTGGGTGTAGGTAGATAGTTAAAGAGTTCAATTCGTTTCTGCCGGTCAGTAACTAAACATTTGGTTATTGAGCAGCTCTTGTTTTTTGGGTTTTCACCAGATGGTAGCAGATTTTCTTCATTTGGTGAAGTACTGTTTGCTTTTTGGTAGTGTGCTACTATTAATTAGTTTAGCTAATTCAGGATTTCTAATTGTAATTTTCCTGACTTTGACTATTTTTCCTTGGACTAATCATGTCAGATTCTAGCCTGTCTACATCAGATACTGTAGTAAAGGCTGTAAGGCTAGGTTAATTTCAGGTAACTATGACAATCACACCGTGTGTAGTTCATATAGGGAGCAGGTTTGCTTGCCGGAACTTGGCTGTGACGAATGTAAGGACTGGGATAAGGGGAAGTGGAAGACTTTGCATGCATATTTAAAGAAATTGCAGCATGACAGACTAAGAAAGGCTACTACTAGGGCTGAAGCGAAGGCTTCTGCTAGTCAGGTTTTGTCTCCAGGAGTTGATGTGGCTGAATTACCTGTACCTTCAACACCTGTGACCTCTTTTTCCCCATCTTAAGTCCTCTGACTTTTCCTGTAACTCCGATCCCTGGCTCCCATTCTTATGAACCCAATGCTATTGCAAGCCTAGAAGAGCGAGTTGATCAGAAATTTGATTTGTTGGTGAATACCGTTTCCCAGATTGGAAACTCAGTGTGTGTCCTTATGGACAAATTTAACAGTGTTGTTGCATGTCTGCTTGGATGTGCTGCATACATTATCTTCTAGTGACTCGGACTCCAATGGGGTCAAAAAGGGCAGTCAGCGCTTCGCTCAGGTGTCGAGACCATTGAAGAGGTCTGGCGCCTCGGTGGAAGATGACTCTCCCCAGGCTCGTAAGCAAGCGCTGGAAAGGGTACACAGCCCTCTTCCTTTTGTAGTTTTTGGGAGTCCCCTCAAGCTCCTCGCTCCCATTCAGTGTCCACCGAGCTCCGTAAGTTGTCCAAGAAAGTGTTTGTTAGTCCTGTGTATGGACGCAAAGTGCCGGAGCACCCAGAATCCAAGAATTTAGTGTACAAGCGCCCAGGAGGTGATCTTTCTGTGTCAGGGCGGCCATCGTTTGAGTGATCAGTGTCTGAGCACCCTTCATATGATCATCCAGTGTCCAAGCACCTTTCGTATGAGCGCCCGGTTTCCACGCTTCCAGCTCGTGGGTGCCCAGTGTCCGAGCGCCCCGAGGGTGATTGTGTGTTGTATGGATGCTCAGTACATTGTATGGACGTCAGGTGTCCGAGTGTCCGTCATATGGGTACCCAGTGTCCGATCTTCAGGTATCCAACCCTTTAGTATCTGTGAAGTGTGTAAATGTTAGTAAGTGTGCTGTGTCCGATCGGTCTGTGAGCAGGTGCCCAGTGTCTGAGCATCCAGTATCAGTGGGTGCTAATGTTGATGTGTGTCCACCTGCCATTAACCATACGGCGCCACAAGTGGGACTCTCTGTACCTGGTGTATCAAGGGCCAGTTCCCCTGTAGTTGAGGATCTGTCTTTGACACCTATTCAGCACTGTCTTGATAACATTCTGAACCTGTTACAGAAACCAGCTCCAGTGGCTCAGGTTCCCACGGACCCTCCGGTGTCTCGTATTCCCTCTGAGGAAGAACCTGTGGATGAGGATGCACCTACGTCGAACTGTTTGGCTCTTTTGTGGTTCTTCATGGTGTGTTATCCGAATTTCTTCTCTCCAGCCGCTCCATCCTCTCCGGGCTTGGCATTTATGATGCGGCAACCTACAGGGTCGGCCAAGTTACCGCGTATGGTTCTTTCTTCCTCATCCAGGAAATCTGTTGCATGTATCAACGAATGCTGGTCGGAGAAGAGGGACATTGGAAAAGCAGTCTTTTGTTCGCCTCCTCCTCATCTGATGCAACAGGAGTACCTGTCGTATGCCACTGGAGAAGCTCCTTCCTTAGGAATTTCTGCCTCCTCTCAAGGGGACTTCTCCAGTCTCATTGATGCAACACGTTGATCAGTCTTCTCTTCAGCTAGGATTCTTTTTACCACTTCAGAGATAGATCATCTGCTGAAGGATATTTTTAAGGTCTTCGAGGTCCTGAGTTTCCTCGATGGGCTGTAGGAGCGTTGGCAAAAAAGACTGAGGACTGCTCATCGCTTCTGGAGAACTTTGCTGTGGATTGGTTGGATGTTGTGGCCTGCGTGGGTAGAGCAGTGAGAGACGACACCCCATGAGTTGGCCACCATTTTTATGAATGGAGTGCTTAAAAAGCAAGATTTGTGGTGCTTGTTCACTTATAAGGGGGTCACTCCCTCTCAAAGTTCTTCCCTGCTGTTCGTTCCATTAGATCACACCAATTTGTTTCCGCAAGAAACTTTGGAACAAGTAACAGGCAAACTGCAGAAGTCAATCCAAGACCTGCTCACTCAGTCTGTCAAGAGGACTAGGATCCCTGCATGACCACCTCCTTCTTTGGTTTCAACTGTCAGGACTTCTTCTCCATTGGCTCAGCAGCCCTTTCGAGGAAGTCGAGGCTGCTTCCAGTCTCGTCCGAGATCCAATCTGCGTCCAGTATGACCCAGCAAGAACCCTTCCAACAAACCCATCCCTTGCAAGTGTTACCTGTCCTCTGTGTCCCAGTGGGGGCAAGACTCCTTCATTTTTGGAGCAGGTGGGAGACAAGGAGATTAGATCCGTGGGTGCTACAAGTTTTAAAGGAGGGCTACGCAATCTATTTCAGGAGAAACCCCCCTTAGCAACCTGTCCCATCAGTTTAACGGCCTACTCTGTAGGCTCAGAGAGGTTTTCAGCCCTATCTTGGGAAATTTGGCTATGCTCAAGAAGCAGACGGTGGAGGAAGTCGAAGATACAAGCACAGAGGGATTTTACAATTGTCTCTTCATAGTTCTCAAGTCATCAGGGGGATGGAGACCTATTGTGGACGTCAGTGCTCAAATTCTTTATTCAAACTATGAAGTTGAAAGTGGAAATGAATCAGTTGGTCCTGTCAGCCATCCACCAGGGAGACTGGATGGTCACGATAGATATGCAGGACGCACACTTTCACATTCCAATTCACCCAGACAACAGAAAGTTTCTGAGATTTGTGTTCCAGGACAGGGTCTTACAGTTTTGGGCTCTGTGCTTCGGCCTCTCCACAGCCCCTCAAGTTTTTACTTGTGTTCTCGCTCCTTTGGCAAAGTGGTTGTACCTCATGGGGATAAACGTGTCTCTGTACCTGGACGACTGGCTCCTACACTCTCCCTCAAAATCCCAGTATATGAAGGACCTTCAGACGATTCTTCAGCTTGCACAAGTTGTAGGGTAGGATTACTGACAAACTTCAAAAGTCGCAGTTAGTCCCCACTAGGTCAATTCTGTATTTCAGAATAGTGATAGATTCCCTGAATTTTTGGGCTTTTCCGTCCGTACAAAAGATTCTCAATTTCATCAGGAAAGTCCAGAAATTCATTTCTCACCCCATCCTGCTCAGCCAATGCTTGGATGAGCCTTCTAGGAACACTGTCCTCAATAAAGAAGTTTGTTCCTCTGGGCAGATTACACACCAGACTACGCTACAGTTTACCTCAGAGCCAACTGGCAGAGGAGTCTTTCCAGATTCATTCATCTTCGAAATCACTTCCAAAATCAAGGAGGACCTTTGGTGGTGGCTGGTGGAGAACAGTTTTGCAACAGGGATGTCGCTGTCTCCTGTGAGCCCCAACCTAATGTACTCTGACGCATCAGATCTGGGTTGGGGAGCTCTTCTCAATGGCTTAGAGGTGTCGGGGTTATGGTCTCCAAACGAAAGAAACCTTCACATGAATGTAAAAGAGTTGAAGGCAATAAACCTAACTCTTCAGTGCTTTGCAACAGAGACCTTCTACAGGACAGTTGTGGTCCATTTGGACAGCATGACTGCACTGGCCCACATCAAGAACCAGGGAGGGACCCACTCCTTTTTGCTGTGTGAAGCAGCCAAGAACTTTTTTCTGTGGGCACAGAGCAACAAGACCACCATTGTGGAGGCTGTGGGGAAAACTGTCAGTAGACCTGTTTGCAATGTCAAGAAACCATCTTCTCCCTCTGTACTGTTCCCAGACAATGGTTCTGCAAGCTTGGGCGATGGATCTCGATTCCTCCATTCGGCGTGGTAAGGGAAGTGTTGAAGTTCAGCGCCCACAGCAACACTTCAGTGACCCTAGTGGCTCCTTTTTGGCCACACAAGGAATGGTTCTGAGACCTAATATTTGTAGATTATCCAAGGCTTCTACCTCAGAAGAGAAACCCACTCAGACAGCTGCACTATCAATGTTTTCACCTAGGCTTAATCACTCTCGCTCTGACAAGCTTCAGACTGTCAGGGAGCTTGTCAGAGTGAAAGGTTTTTCAAGGAAGGCTGCAGAAGCTATTGCAAAGTGTAGGCGACGATCTGCTGCAGTCTACTAAGCTAAGTGGACAGTTTTCGGGGCTGGTGCCAAGACAGAAATACATCCTCTTCTCAGACGACTGTAGCTCAGATTGCATATTTTTTGCTTTTCCCCAGATCCTCAAAAGGTTTAGCTACTTCAACCATCAAGTGTTACAGAGCAATGTTGAATTCAGTCTTTGAACACAGAGGAAGAGACCTTTCGTCAAATCTGGATATATGTGATTTGATAAAATCCTTAAATACTTGTAAGCAAGAAAAGCATTCTGAACTAGCTTAGAACTTGGATATAGTTCTCAAATGGCTCTCTAGCCCACCTTTTGAACCTCTAGAATCCTCTTCTCTCAAAGACCTGACGAGGAAGACCCTTTTTCTGATGGCCTTAGCTACGGCTAACAGGGCTAGTGAGCTGCATGCCCTTGATAAGAGGGTAGGCTTTGCTCAAGGTGATGGTGTTTGCTCATTGACCTTAGGATTCGTGGCAAAGAACAAAGACCCTGCTAACCCCTGGCCACGTTCCTTTTCAGTCAAGAGCCTGTCTAACATCCTAGGTCAAGCAGATCAAGAGAGAGTCCTCTGCCCAGTTAGATCTCTTCGTGAATACTTAAGAAGAACCAAGGGAATTAGAGGTTCTCTCCGAACCTGTGGTGTGCAGTTAAAGACCCCAGCCATCCTTTATCTAAGAATGCCTTAACATACTTTTTGAGGACTGTGATTTCTGATTCACACTCAAAGATTCAGGAGGATTTCCTGCCTTTATGTAAAGCCAAGGCACATGAAATTAGGGCCGTCACAACGTCGCTGGCCTTCAGACGTAACCTATCTGTGACTTCTATCCTGCAATCCACATATTGGAAATGCAAATCAGTGTTTGCGATGCTCTACCTGCACGATGTTGAAACAGTATATGAAAGATGCAGTACGGTACTCTAGGCCTGTACTGCGCAGCTGCCATGGTGTTGGGGGATGAAGGATAGGAGGAATGCCTTTATTTTCCACTATCTACTCTCCTTGAATAAGGATTGTTGTTTTCATGGGAAGCCTGATTGGCATTGTTTGAATTTTAACGTGTTTGTGGTGTAGGTTTTAAATTTTATTTGGTCATATTTTATTGTACTGCACCCAGGGCAAGGGGGCACACACATATTTGATGTGTCTTTTTGGATTGTTAGCTTTAGTGGCCTGCAATTGACTCCTACATTACAAAACACCCACCAAAGTGGAGGTGACTCTTGGTTGTACTGCCAAGCCAGTACAGGTTGAGAGGAGCTCCAAGTAGAGGCAGTACCTACCTGCCGTAGCTCCCTCACCAGGTAAGGTTACAACAAGGGTTTCACGATGCTAGCTAATTTTCTATTTCAAATTCATCTCCATCTCTGAGTGCCTTTTGAGTAGATTTGTCCATGTGTCCCACCACCTGTCAATGTGGGATTCAGCTCTGTAATTATTTGGTAAGTTACTTCTATAAAAATGACTATTTTTATAATAAAATAATTTTATGTATACCTACCAAATAATTACATGATCGGAGCCCTCTTGCCTCCCCTCTCATGGACATAGAGGATAAACGAATTGAGCTCTTTAGCTGTGTTGTACCTATCCTTTCCGAAAGTGGGCAGGGCAGTCTATGTTCTCCCAAAACAAAAGAGGGCTACCATGGATTTTTAATTTTGAGCTGCCGCTTAAAGTAGAAACTAATAGCTATGTAATTATTTGATAAGTATATATAAAACTTTATTTTATTATGAAAATGTAATTTTTATCCATATTTACCCTCATACTACCCTATTTAAGAGATCCCTGCCACTTCCTTGACCTTATTTGCAATGCTTCAGTTTCTGCTGTAATCACCAGATCACCCACATATACTGTTACCTCAACGGACCCCACCTTGTCTGATTTTGTTACTTGTTGGATGCTTAGTTGAATATGTAATAATTTTTTTCTTGAGTGTTAAAAGTTCTGACTACAGTGTCACATATATTTACATAATGTACCTGCTGTACATTGTTAGATTTATGCCTAAAAAGAAGTAATTTTTTAAAAGTGAAAGTGCTGATCTTTATTCATCTGGATTTCATGTGGTCAGAAGTTCTGAGATGATTAGTTAAATAAATTGTAATTACATGCATAAATGTACACACCTGTATTGGAAATAGGCAGCCACACTATTGTAAATCACTGTTAATCAAACATAAAAACAGTTCCTTTCATGAATTTCCTTAAAAGTGATTTGTTTCATTGTATGAATGTCTGCTCTGAAAGCTTTAAGATGTATGGCTAAAAGAAGTTTAATTGCACTTTGTGTGTACTATAGAATAGATAATTATTGTTAATTGTACATATATATACAACAGATTCAAAATGAATTCTAGTGATTGCACTGTGCTTTTTTTCATTAAATGAGCACATGCACTGAAATCATAAGATTTATGGTAAAAGGAATATATTTGCCTTAGCCTACCACCTCCTCACCTCATGACTTTGAAACGTTGCTGCTGTATACTCCATTATTTATGAATGGATTCAGCTATTCTGACTGACTAAAATGTCCTGAGTCACCACAACATACTGGGAACTTATTACGCTTGAATTTACATCTTTTAATGTAAGATTGCACAGAATCGGGCCCGCTGAACAATTTTTATTCTATGCAATTTTTCATTTGGAGTCGTTGTTAATGAGCTACAGGGGCATCCCTTGGATAGGCAAACTACCCCTCTTTTCATCTCTCCCTTACTTGTACAGTATTTTTAGTGACAATTTAAGGCAGTACTTTAATATAGTATTGTCTCTCTCTCTCTCTCTCTCTCTCTCTCTCTCTCTCTCTCTCTCTCTCTCTCTCTCTCTTTATATATAAAAATAACCCCATAACCCTGAAAGATGAATTTATTTCCCAGACAAGCTAAAATTTTGAAGGATAACCTTCGTGAATCAGTCCATGAATGCGGAACAACGCTTAAAATCAACCCACAATTTATATGAAATATTGGAAACATCTTTAAAAGTAGTTTTTTAGATTTGTCAACATTTTCAGTTTATCCAAAGATTAAAATTGTAAGGAGTTTCAGTAAATAAGATTTGATATAGTTATTAAGAATAAACCCTTTTTGCAATCCCTGTGAGAGTTAAGAATGTTAACTAAGTGCTTTGGTTAAACTGTGTATCAATAATAATTGTAATGTCTGTAAATGCGATGTAAATTTGTAGGTTACAGTTGATGCATAGGTTATCCATAAACCAAAGCATCAAATTATAAAAATTTAAGGTCCTCCTATTTTGCTAATACTTCAGACAGTTATAAAGCATTGCACTTTGCAATGCTGCATGAACCTGATAATTGTATACACAGTAGTTAGATTTTAAATTTAATTTGTACTTAATTTTGCAAAGCTAAGTTGCATTGTTTAACACCAAGCTGCTTGTATATCCCTAATGAAAGTTCTTGCTGTTACGACTCCGCCGTGCAGGTTTCTATACTTGATGTACTTATGGACATTTTATTGCTCCAGAGGGGTTTTAACTGAAAATTCTAGTTATGTCTTCATAAGTTTACATTTCTTTCCAGGATAAACTGCTATGATGTCTTGAATGCTCAGACCCCATTTGGAGGCTACAAAATGTCTGGACAAGGTAGAGAAAACTCTGAATATGCTCTTCGCAACTATTACGAAGTGAAATGTGTTATTACCAAGATGCCAAGCAAAAATGCCTAGATACTATTTTACTTAGAAGTATTCTACAGGTACTAGGTGGTAAGGACATGATAATCCACTGTGTACTGTATTCACTATATTGAAATATTACACTCTAATCCTTTGAGGCTGTACAAACTTGAATTATACTTTTGAGTTTATGTAATTACGTTTTTCATGATGCTGTTCAACTGTTGTGGACACCTTCACCTTTTAACAAAGTATGAAGTGATAAATAGTTCACTGTGAGTTTCACTGTGAGGATTTAACTGGGTGAAAATTATGGAGTTTGCAAAAGTAATGAGTGTGACATACATTCAAGAATGTAGCTTTGAACAATTTTTCTTTTAGAAGCAAATTTTTTCGGTCAGCCTATTGGGATTTTTTTCAGTGTATGTTATGTTTGTTTGTGTACTGAATGTTCTAGAGTAATCTTCATTCAGAAGTTTTCCTAGCAGTGTTATGCAATTAAATGCAACCAAAGTTGAATGGGCAAGTCTGAAGGGTTATGCGTGGTATTTCATGCCAACCAGATATATTGTTATACTATTTTAATAAAGAATTTAAGTAAATATGTTTGTTATTCAAGTAGCCAGAGGACAGAATAAATTTTTGGTCTTGCAGTATTCCTTATAAAAGGGTAATATATTTATAAGAAAAAAGATCTCATTGACTTCAGTTTCATAACAAAATGCTGACTACAATAATTCAGGGTTGAAAAATCAAAGGTAGCCAGTATATAACATCAAGTTTAAACTGTAGTTTTTTTTTCTGTTCTCTAGGATACAGAATGCTGTACTGAAGTAGAGGTGATTCTCAGGGTATTGTACAGTACACTGACTTCATAGAAAAATGACTTGAGACTCATAAACACTGTTTTCAGGTGAGAGACAACTCAGAGAGTGAAGGTAAATAAGGTTCATTGTCAGTATTTGGTAAATTGGAAATGCAAAATGATGCATCCAATGTAGAATTTTGTATATTCATGTCAGTATGTATACTCAAGACATGTGACTGCGCGTATTTTTATTTCATATGCTTAGTTTTTTCATAGAGTACTTTATTATGGCTATCCATCTTCCATTTTAAAGCTTACCATTTTTTCATAACTGAGTTAACCATTCTTGTGTATGACAGCCATACTGGTAACTATGTTTTTGCATATAAGTTCTCTTTATATGATATTTGCTGTGCTTGAAGCAATCTTGTGCTCAGTTTTAAATGGCTATTTTCCATAGAGTCATGGAGATGGGTTACAGTTTAGATGTGTTCAGTATTCAGATGTGTTGTATATTTAGCAGAATTTTTTTTAACTAGGGACTGTTCCATTTCTTTGGTTAAGTTCTAAGTTCTGATTTGCCTGTATACTTGAGGATCTGAAAATTTCTGTTCCTTGTTTTACGACTTGTGTTGGAAACTCCAAATGAAAGTTTTTGTTGTATGTGTAAAGGGTTAGATATCTAGATGATGTTTTCAGTAAATTACGAAGGTATCCAACTGCTTGCCACACTGCAGTAGGGTTTGTAGGAGGCTTTTGATTGACTAGTGAGAAAAATAGCAGAATCCTTGGTAAGAAAAGAGGAGTTTGGATGACGTAAGGTATGTATTGGGATAAGTACTGTACTTGATATTAAAGGGTTGTTGATAGATGCAATAAAAAAGCACTTGGTGTATGTTGCATAGACTGGTATGGTTTTAAAGGAGGCCAAGGAAAGGGTGTGATGTTCTTTGGATGTTATTTATGTATATATGAATGGAATGGGAAGTGAATAGGAAGTACTGCAAACTAGGGTGGTAGCTGAAGGATTAGATAAGAAAGCAGACTATGGATGAAATGTTGAGTGGATAATGTTTGTAAAAAAGTTACTTGATTTTTGACAATTAAAGGTTTTGCAGGCTAGTGAAAGTTTAAAGAGAATTTTAGGGTGCTTTTCATAGAGTAAAAAATGTCATAAACATACTTCAGCATATTGTACACACATCACAAACAGGCTGAATACAAATCAATGACTTACTTGCAGTCTTAGCCAGTGCTGCATACAATTATCCATCATTTACCATAGGTTCATTCTGCACTTAGATTCGCAACTCTTACAGTTCTTTGTTTAATATACTGTGTATGATATACTCATAGGTTTCCAGTTTGTTTTTAGGACATTTTACTGTAGTGTAGACATGCCCTTATGAAGAATAGGGTTGTGACTATTTGGAAGTCTGGAAAATAGAAGTAGCAAATAATATACCATATGGAATAATATGTTTAGCATGCCAAAATTTGGAATGCCTGAAAGGATTACGGTCAAATCTCTCTTGGAAATAAAGTGCAAATGCACCTGAACAATTCATAACAAATGCTGAATGCTGCTTCTCAAAATTTGAAGAAAACTCCAGATAGTTGAGCTGGAGTGGATCCAGATGGGATTATCTCATTGTTGTTTAAAAAGATACCAGGGTAATACTACTGTACCTCAGCTCATTTTTATAAATCGAATATGAAATGTGATAGAATTGAGGATAGCAGAGTGGATAAAAATCTAAGAAAAATGAAGAGAGAATTGTCAGGAAAACCTCAACCACTAGGGATGAGAGTGCTGCACTGTCTTCAAGAGAAGTTTTAAAAAAAGGAAGGACTAATTTACTGTCTTCATGTGGAGAATCTCACAGAAAGTGAGAATGAATGAATATCCATCAGGAGGAGAGTCTAAAGTAGAGAAGCTGAGCAAAGTATCAGAAAGGAGGAATGAATTAGGAATGGGGGAGACCTCACACATTTCATAGGCTTCATCCTCAAAAACAGTGTAATGTTGGGTTTAGGTGGATATGAAAGTGTTTACAGAGGTTTTATATACAAAAGCATTTCTGAGATCCAAGTCATTCTCATGGAACAGTTCTGCAAGGTGATGTATGACCTCAACATCACTTTACTTCAGGGCAAAAGTTCACGCAGTTGTTCCCCATAGCGG
Source organism: Macrobrachium rosenbergii (assembly GCF_040412425.1). Lineage (NCBI taxonomy): Eukaryota > Metazoa > Arthropoda > Malacostraca > Decapoda > Palaemonidae > Macrobrachium > Macrobrachium rosenbergii. The sequence continues at coordinate 39,120,148 of NC_089745.1, forward strand.
GGTAGTGACAATAGTGCACCTCATGTGGTGCACTGTAAGTGTTACTTAAGGTTCTTTCCAGCATCTCTTCAGGCCCTAGCTGCAGCCCCTTTCATTCCTTTTACTGTACTTCTTTTCATTTTCTCTTTCTTCCCTCTCTTAACGGCTGTTTCATAGTGCAACTGCGAGGCTTTCCTCCTGTTTCACTTTTGAAACTTTTCCTGCAAGGTTTTCCTCCTGTTACACTTTTCAAATCTTTCTACTCTCAATTTCCCTTTCAGCACTGAATGACCTAATAGGCCCCAGCACTAAGGCCTTTGGTCTAAATTCTATATTCCATTCCTTGCAGATGTTGGAAGAAAGTTACCCAAATCCACATAGCTGGTTGTAAAAACAAGTAACCTGATGATACACATGCTAGAGGACCTTTCCAATTACAAAAATGTGGAGGTCAGAATAGGCAAACATTTTCGTGTGAAAGGCATTTTGCCTGAGCTATATATACCCCCAAAATATGCAGAGAGAGTCACAGCCCTGCCCTGATTATACACTTACTGATTGAGGATGCAAACTTACGTCATTAGGTTATACACCTAAGAACTACAAAAAAATTGTAGATATGGCTAAGAATCACAAAGTTGAACTTCAACGAAACTTGTAATATTGGATAAAACTTGAGAGGAATGTGATTTTGAATAGAAGGAAGGAGAAAGAGAGTTATGAGGAAGATGAAAAGAAAAGAAGGATAGTTGAAGAGTGTGGCATAAAAACACAACCTGCCTGAATTGGAAAAATGGCCAGATTTCTAGATCCATTCCATATGATGTGCACTTACTATCAATATCATGAAAAATATAGAAAACTGGCTTTGCAGAGAGACGACGTTTAGCTTTTGTTATGCCGTGTACAGGAATATGTTGAAGACATGAAGATTTTCCTTGTACAAAGTCTTTGTCTTATGGTCAGATTTCTAGGTCTGTTTTCTGTGATGTTTATATAATGAATGTTATGGGAAAATCTAGAACACTGTGCAACATGTTACACATGTTTACTCTTATGTGAACTGAGTGCCCTCTAACCTGTAAAGGTTTGCATCAGGTATGTAAGATTGTTGTGTTGCCTAAATGGTTTTGACACCTACTGTTACTTTTCAGTTTCAAAGTTCCCAGAACTTTATCTTCTAGGTTAATTCTGCATTCTTAACAGCATTGCCAATACATTTGAATGAAATGCAAGCAGTGATCTGTATAGCCTGGATACTTTTCCCAGGCTGTGTTTGCAAAATAGTTCAACACCTCAAATACTGTGCTGTAACATCCATAAAGCAGGCTGGTAATTATATCAACTGCCCACATAAGAGAGACCAACATTTTTAGGGCACAAAAGATGAGAATACTAAATACAATAGTAGTTTGGTGTATTAAAATTTCAGCAAGCAAAGCCATACCCCTTTCCTAATCATATCCTTCATAACATACATCATTATTGGTATCCGAAAAGTCAGCATGCTGTTTTAGGATTATTGTAAGCCGTTCAGTGATAATAAATACAGTACAACCTAAATGGGCATGAATAATACAGGATACTGTATATATATATACAGTATATATAGTGATACAGGGAACAGGGAAATACTCCAGGAAGCATATCCAGAGGAAGACGGACGAAAACCACACATCACTAGGGCTGTCTTATTTATTTTAAAACCAACGTTTCGTAATTTTGTACTGAATTACATCTTCAGGGCTGTGTACAAGAAAAGATAAAAACATAAAAACAGTTATAAGTACAGTCTTAGAATATTTTAAAATGTTACAGTAAAATGAAATAAATAAGAATAAAACACAACCAACCTAGAGGTGAAACAGTATGTAACTAAATGGAAAGAAGCCACCACAGTAAGGAGTTAAGCTAAATACAGTTGACCAGCGGATGTATGAGTATTTAATGATGGTACAAGTTGTTTGATAAATAACGACTCTAAGATTGTTAAGTCTTGAGGGTTGGCAGTATGACCGATGACACTAAAATCTTGTTCTCAATGTAGGTTTTACATTGTTTTGAATGGTTCCTGATGTTGGAGTGCTCTGGGTTTGAGATTCTGCTACCTGTGGAAACTAATTCCCGATGTGAATCAATGCGCACCTTAAGAAGCCTACTGGTGGATCCCACGTAAACCCCTGAAATACATTTAGGGCAAGTATATTTGTAGATGACACCAGAGGACATATAGGACACAGCTGATCCTTTACCTTTAAACAAAGAGCCAATACTTAGAGGATTTTTGGGAATTAATTTGGCTGATATGGCTGGGAAATGTCTATGAATAATTTTTTTAAATCTTTTTTGAAAGGTTAAGTCACTGATATATGGAAAGATTGCAAAGAAATTCATTTTTTTGTACTGTTAGGACTTCAGGTCTTTTAGAGAAATGCTTATTTAGTAACTGATTTAACTTTCTATATACTAGCCTGAAGGAAAACAGTTAATTCTAAAGGAGTTAACTAGAAATAAAATCTCATTACGAAAGGCATTCCAGTTAGATGTGAGGACCAGTGCTCTATTAAGAAGGGTAAAAATGGAATTAATTTTAAAATTAAAATAACAGCTGCTATAAAAATTAGATCCGAGTCCTGTAAAAGTTTTCTTTCTAAAAATCGTGGTGTTAAAAGAATTATCTTGTCTATAAACTTGAACGTCCAGGAATGACAGGCAGTTGTTCTCCTTTTCTATAGTAAATTTCATGTTCGGGTGTAAAGTATTCACGTAGTCAAGGAAGAGATCAGCCTCGTATTCACCGTTGAAGAGAACGAACGTATCATCGACATACCTAGAATAAAAAAGAGGATGAAATCTTAGAGGG
>NC_089745.1:39127989-39132989 GCF_040412425.1 Macrobrachium rosenbergii
CCTTTTCACTGTCAATTTCCGTTTCAACGCTGAATGCCCTTAGTTGCCCGGCAGTGCTTGGCTAAAATCTGTAAATCTCTCTCTCTCTCTCTCTCTCTCTCTCTCTCTCATTAGAGGGGATTCTCTCTCTCTCTTTTCATTAGACAACCTGTTGATCTCTTCCAGTAAAGATTTTGTTTCTGATGAAACATTGTTCAAAAAAAAAAAAAATCATTAATCTTCGGTGGAAAGTAAGCAACTGTTAAGCCAAGAGCTGGTTAGAGAACATGGAGTTTAGACCGTTCGTTCGTTTGTTGGCCTTTTCTAGAATTTTTTACGCTGTGTTCCAAATCAAAGCAGCTACAATTCATAGAGCGATTATATATTATCAGGTCACATTTGGAAATACGGAAGGATCAAGAAAAAAACTGGCCACCTCGGCCTACATTTTACGCACGAATGAGTCTAGTTGAGTTTTTTTGCGTCAAGGCTGGTTTAAGTTTTGTAGGGTATACGGGGTGTCGTTTACAACGGTGCCTATAAATTTTATTACTCTTTAAAATTTCCTTTTATCTGAACTTCTCTTTCATGATATTAAACCTTAGTAGTGAACACCCGGTTTATATATTTTTTTAAATCTATATTTTGTATATTCCAACGATTTTACTGTAACATTTCCTCGCTCATTTTTGTTGCAATGTTAGTCATCGCTGCTGCGCATTTGTTCAGACATCTGCGCATGCCAGTTCAAGTATACATCAAGTAGAGATGTGGCAGTGAATTTAAGCTTAGTGTTTTTTTTATACGTCACGTTAGGCAAACGCATTAGGTAAAGCATTATGGAAGCGGGCAGCTGAAAAGTTCGGCATTTCCATTAACTAGATATTGGAACGCTGTTAATATGATCAATTTTTTCTCGTCCTACATTGAAAATATATCGTCATAGACACTACCAGGCGCAGCGAATACAAACTCTCACGAAACATTTCAACATGAGACTAGACATTCCCCGATGTTAATCTTTTTACTGCTTGGCTTTTCATCTACATTTATCATTCCTTTAATCCTCCTTGCTCTGCAAACACTGCATAACAGTTGATCAATTCAGCTCCATCATTGTTCCTCGTGTGGTGCACTGTAGGCATCAGTAAAGGGTATTTGCAGCGTCCCTTCGGCCCTTAGCTGCACGCACTTTTTAGCCTTTTACTTTGCCTCCCTTCCTGTTTCCTTTCTTCAGTCTTGCTGTCCAACCAACAATCACTACTCTTCTCTTCTAAGCCTTTTGCACAGACCCTGTTATTATTATTATTATTATTATTATTATTATTATTATTATTATTATTCAGGAGATAACCCCTTCTTCATACGGAACAAGCCTGCAGGGGCCACTTACTGGAATTTCAAGCTTCCAACGAATACGGTGTTCACCTGAAAGAAGTTACAGAGGATAATACAGAAATTACAGAAAGATGTCAGTTATTTGAAAAGGAAAAAATAAATGGACAAAGTAATAAATAAATATATAAAATATAAATTAGTAAGAATCTACCACTCCCGTTCTTTCACGATTGAGAAGTGACGTCAAGTTAAGCCTTGAGATTCATTGAATTAGGTGGTTTTAGGGTGTCATTCTGACGCACGTACACTACGGCTCACGCTGCTTAATGACGTCTTTAGAGTGATGGGTCAGGAATTCAATAGACCCGTAGGGTCATATTGCCGTTGGGATATTACTGCCCCCCCCCCCCCGCCTCTCTCTCTCTTCCTTCGTTTATTCTAGGGAAAGAAAAATCTGTGACCTGGTGGCAAGAGGATTTTCTCTCTCTCTCTCTCTCTCTCTCTCTCTCTCTCTCTCTCTCTCTCAAGGTCAGTTCACTGTCATTCAGCATCGCTTAATTATAACTTCAAAGTAATTCTTTGCGGCGTCCCTTCGGCCCCCTAGCTGACACCCCTTTCATTCCTTGTAATGTAACTCCGTTTATATTCTCTTTCCTCCATCTTACTTACCTAATAATTATTTCATAGTGTAACTGCAAAAGGATTTCTTTCTGTTACACCTGTCAAACCTTTTTGCTCTCCGTTTCAGCGCTGAATGACCTCATAGGTCCTAGTGCTTGTAAATATCGTATTTCATTCCATTAAAGTTATGAATTCGAAATTAGGTACCGGTTTTATCGGTATAGCAGTGCAGTATTTTTGTTATTGTTAAGGCAGTGGTGTTATTAAGAATAACCACGTATATCGCAGTGTTACTTTAGTGACGAGTGATGATTATTTTAAAGTTGTTCAAACTACCTGATAGACTGGTTTATGCTGCCCAATAATAATAATAATAATAATAATAATAATAATAATAATAATAATAATCAATAACAACAACAACAATAATAATAATAATAATAATAATAATAATAATAATAATTTTTATTAAGCCTTCTCAATTTTCCTTATAATTCTTCTCTGTTCTACGTTAATATTGGTCAATAATTGTCCAATATTAATGTAAAGAAAAAAGAAAAAAGAAATATAAGGAAAACTGAGAAGGCTCAATATAAAATTAACTCTCATAATACAGCCAATCTTTTTAACAGGATAGGTTTGAGAGGGCCTACTCCCTTCTTAATAATAATAATAATAATAATGTGTCACTCAAGGGGTTTTAGAAATAATATCCCAGAGTGTATTAATATCCGATCATACGTTGCTCAGCAAAGTGTTTATTAAAAAAAAAAAGAGGTTAAAATATTCGTTACATTTAAATGGCGTCGAGTTATGCGTAGTTCCCGCCTTCATTATCCGCAAATATTAACATCTGGCGTCCATGACCTTCAGATTTGCAACGTCATGTAAACTTACGTAAGAATGGACTATAAACGGTCACAGGTATTTAACATGGCGTTGCAAATTTAAAGGCCAAGGACGCCAGCTAATTGGATTACATTGCAGCTCCTGTTGACTTCCGCACAATTATTATATTTGTTGTTGTTATCTGGTATTTTGGCTAATACGTCCCACAACGAGAGCTTGTTCTCAACTTGTAGGCTACCGTTTGTCAACATGTAGACTACAGTTTTTCAACATGTAGGCTACAGTTTCTCAACTTGTAGGCTACAGTTTCACAGCTATGTAGGCTACTGTTTCTCAACATGTAGGCTACAGTTTCTAAACTTGTAGTCTACTATTTCACAACTATGTAGGCTACAGTTTCACAAATTGTAGTCCATTGTTTCTCAACTTGTAGGCTATGGTTTCACAACTTGTAGGCTACTAATATCTTGTAGGTTACCATTTCACAACTTGTAGGCCACTGTTTCAAACCTGTAGGTTACCATTTTTCAACTTGTGGGCAACTGTTTCACAACTTGTACAGTATGTTACAATTTTTTAACTTGTAGGCAACTGTTTCACAGCTTGTATGCTACCGTTTCACAACTTGAACTTGTACGCAACAATCTCACAACTTGTAGGTCACTGTTTCTCAGCTTGTAGGCAACCATTTCACAGCTTGTAGGCTACCATATCATGACTTGTGTGTGACATAACTAGACACGACTGGAAAAATTTGAGAGAGAGAGAGAGAGAGAGAGAGAGAGAGAGAGAGAGAGAGAGAGAGAGAGAGAGAGAGAGAGAGAGAGATCCGTCAGAAACCAGGCAGTTTTGGGAGAAGGTAGAAAGATACAGAGAAAGAAAATGTTCTCTCAAGGATGTAATTACTGAGAGAAATATCAAAAGAGCAGATGGATCCAAGAATAGAAGATGGAAATAGAAAACAGAGAGGCAGAATCTAGAAGTAATATTTGAATACATAAGCAGACCATCCACTTTGAAATGCGAAGAATGGGAAAGCACTTTGAGTTGACTGGTCTACAAAATCAAGAAACGTTTCTGCTAGGTGGTGATATGCGACTGGATGTTGACCAGGATGTGTATGGTGTCTCGGGGTGAATAAAGAAGTCCAAGTAAATGTTTGAGAACTGTCCTTGAAGTAGTTGAGGAAGGAGGTATTATTGTTATTATTATTATTATTATTATTATTATTATTATTATTATTATTATTATTATTAGAGACAGACAAACAGACAGAAATTAATAAATTACTGACAGTTTCTTGACGTCTCAACTACTAAGGTCACTGAAGCAGAGAGAGAGAGAGAGAGAGAGAGAGAGAGAGAGAGAGGTGGAAAGGACTCTGTCCTTCCTCCTTGAAATCGATGAATTGTCAAGTGGAATCTTATTGGCTCGGCTGTCTTCTTCTTCTCCTTCTTCTTCTTCTTCTTCTTCTTCTTCTTCTTCTTCTTCTTCTTCTTCTTCTTCTTCTTCTTCTTCTTCTTTTGTAACGTCAGCTTCTCACTTTCTCCTTTTCCCTATATAACCACGAGAAACATTACAAATTATTTATTGTCTACGAAAATCTTAAACTGTAGTCTTTACAGTGTACTAGATTATTCTTCTCTCTCTCTCTCTCTCTCTCTCTCTCTCTGCTTCAATGACTTTAGTAGTTGAGACGTCAAGAAACTGTCAGTAATTTATTAATTTCTGTCTGTCTGTCTGTGTCTAATAATAATAATAATAATAATAATAATAATAATAATAATAATAATAATAATAATAATAATAATAATAATAACGATGAGCCGGAGTTCAATTCCCCGGGCGGCTGATGAACAGTTAGAGGAATTTATTTCTGGTGATAGAAATTCATTCCTCGCTATAATGTGGTTCGGATTCTACAATAAGCTGTAGGTCCCGTTGCTAAGTAACCAATTGGTTCTTAGCCACGTAAAATAAGTCTAATCCTTCGGGCCAGCCCTAGGAGAGCTGTTAATCAACTCAGTGGTCTGGTAAAACTAAGGTATGCTTAACTTAGCTTCCTTGATTACTTCAAGGACAGTTCTCAAACATTCATTTGGACTTCTTTATTCACCCAGAGATACCTTACACATCCTGGTCAGCATCCAGTCGCATATCACCACCTGGCAGAAACGTTTCTTGATTTTGTAGACCAGTCAACTCAAAGTGCT
>NC_089745.1:39135489-39145489 GCF_040412425.1 Macrobrachium rosenbergii
TTACTTGTGGATTCGTCCTGCCCTGCGGCGTTCGCTTAGCCATAATACGATAAAGTCGATAAAAATGCACTTGAAATCTGTATGATATTGGGCAGCAGACGTCGTGCTCAACAAACTTGACATTCTGTTGGCGTCGGTCCAGCCATGAATGAAAAGATATAGAGGAGGGGTTAACCTGTTCGGCATTTCGTTTCAAGGAGCCGACCGCGGTGAGAGAGAGAAAGAGAGAGAGTTCATATGAGCCTATGAGACTAAAATACGCACACACTCTCTGGAGAGAGAGAGAGAGAGAGAGAGAGAGAGAGAGAGAGCACAGTCCCATACGAGACTAAAAGACGTACTCACAAACTTTTAAGAGAGTGAGAGAACAGAGTTCCGTATGAGGCTAAAAAACGAGGACAACACACGAGAGAGAGAGAGAGAGAGAGAGAGAGAGAGAGAGAGAGAGAGTAGTTCACTATGAGACTAAAAGACGTACGCACACACACACACACACTCTAGATCCCACGGCTATACTACAACCTCTCTTTAGGCCTACGCTCTCGTAGTATCCTAAAGAGCCTCCCTTTGAACTCGCGGTCTTCTTGCCTCTTTTTTTTTTTTTTTTTTATTTCCTTCTTCAGGCAACGCAAACCTTCCCTGGCATCTTCCGTAGCCGTTGTGGATAGTTCGTTATTCATCGTTTTCCGAAGGTCGACATCCCCGGATGCTATTGTAAAATATCTTTCTTTAAAAAAAAATCATCCCCATAACTACCCTTTTTTCTTTCGCGTACTTTGTCTTTGATGTTCCGTTCCTGTGTGTAAGTAAGGCTTGGCATAATGTATGTGTATACGTGTGTGTGCGTTTAATTCGCCGTGTGCGTGAGAACGGTGCTCCAGACGACGCACGTATTACACCACGATGTGATGCAAAGTACCGCCATACCTCCATCTTCCATTCTGTTTTTGTAGCTCTCGACTTTGATTTTGGGTACGTCGGCATAATATGGGTACTGAAAGTATCATTTAAAGCTAAAGAAAATGTCATTTCTCGACGTCGCTGTCATTCGACTGTAGAAGTGCAGATGGAGAGATCAAATTCCTCCGAAGTTCTCATCTGGACCCAGGACGGAGATGGCGGGAAGGGGGAGAGTACGATTGTAAACACAATGTGTTCATTGCTGCGACCCTTTTCCCCTTTGAGAATACGTCGAAGAATGGACGATTTCTTCATCTGATCTCCGACGGGAGCGTAGAATACCAGGCAATTTCATACATACAGAGGGAAATGCGTAAAACACCGGGTCTGATGGTTCTACCATGTGACTGGTCGCCATTTTCCCCTCCCGTCTAACTTCCCCCATCGGCTCTTCCTCCTGGGTCCTTCCCCCTCTCCACACCTCCAACCCCTCCCCTCTCCCATCTGTAGTGTAAACACAACATTCAGTACATGTCTAGCTCCAGTGGAGGAAGGTTATCGCCGGCGTGCGCTCCGGCCGATATGATTTAAATTAAATGTCATCTGACACACAGTGGTGGAATTAGTGATGCCGTGGATTGTGCCTGCGCGCTCGCATACGAAGGAAGTGATCGGAGGTCGATCAGCGTCGACCCTCGTCCCGGAATCTCGATTTTAAGTTCGAATTTGTTCCGCGCACACTCGCGCTGATCATCTGTTTAAGAGAGACTAGCGTAGTATTTTTAGCGTGCGCACTCACACTCACACACAGGAGGAGAGGGACTCTTTCTCTCTCTCTCTCACACACTCTCTCACTCTATCTCTCTCTTACTCTTTCACTCACTCTCTATCGACGCTAAAATGAGTGCATGTAAACTTGCGTTACTATAACAAGTGTAAAGTGGATCTTCTTGACGAGTGTCGTCTGCGAGGAATAATAATAATAAATATAAATAAATAGTTAACGGTCCCCCTCTCCCCCCCTGTCTCCCCCTCCCGAGGGTGAAGTTGCATGAAGTCGGCGTCACGGTTTGTGTGTTATAATAGCGAACGCTAAGAATAGAATAAAAAAGAAAAAAAAGGAAGAAGTCGACCTGAATGAAAATATATAGAACGTCGACACGCATGGATCACGCAGTGTGAAATAAAAAAAAATAAATTCGGCTGTTTGGTGGCTGTTGGCTGTTGGCCCAGCCCCTCCCCCCTCCCCGTTCTCTCTCTCACTCTCCGTCGAGTGCCACACCGCTCTGGAATAAGTGTTTGTGCGTGTGTTTGTGTCCAGGAGGAAATATTGTTTTTGAAACTGACCTAGACGGGATAAGAGAAGTTATTGCGTCATCGAGGTTTGACCCAGCCAGGTGGGTGGTGGAGCCGCCGTCAAATTTGGGATATAAAAATATATATATATAAATCATTCCTGTATATTAAATATATATATAATAATCCATCAGAACAGTGCTTGGAACAATTTGAAATTAAGTAGGTTGTGGTGTTTGTGCAGTGATTATCATTAAGGAAGAAAAGTCTAAAAATTTTGGGCTGTTTAAAAAGAGGATTAGGTTATCGGACTTTTCGCTACCTTACTAGACGCGATAGCGATAAGTTCTCGAGGAGAAAAAGCGGGAGAGAAAGTGAACTTCTCTTCGTCTTCTACCTCCTCCTCCTCCTACTCCTCCTCCACGCCCGTGCTGGGAGAGTATGTGATCGCGGGCGTGGGTGTTGAGAAACAGCCCCGCCCATACCACTCCCTGTCTACTTCTACTTTAATAAAGGTAAGGAAAGGAGAAAATCTCTCTCTCTCTCTCTCTCTCTCTCTCTCTCTCTCTCTCTCTAATGGGCGTTCTGACCTTTAGACTGCACCACGTATGTTATAGACCGTTTAGGTCACTCGTCGTTGACGCCCGCGCTTTTTAGTGTGTAAGTACAACAGGAAATTTATGGCGAAATTACTAGTATTAATAAATTATTAAGTAATAATGTCGTGATGATATTTATAAATTTAAATGTAAAAAAAATTAAAGTAATTCCGCTAATCCGTATCTTTCCTTTTTTTTATCTGTTCATTGATAAATTTATTGAGGTTTTATCACTCATATAGCCTAGTCACTGGTTAGTATATATATATATATATATATATATATATATATATATATATATATATATATATATATATATATATATATATATAGGCTACTTGTTATTTTTATTGTTAACGAGGATTTAATCCTGCTGTATATATAATAACGTTGCTGTCGTTTCCAGTGGTCGTAGTGTATATTACGAAGACGTGTAAAAGTGGATTATTTTCCTTAGTAATGTATTAATTGCTTATAATTCGCAGCAAGTTACATCCAGTAAATAAGTGAATTCATGATTTCAAATTAGTTTGTTTTTTTTATATACTAGAATTATAATTATGGCAGAGTACATTCATAACGGAAGCTTTCTTAATGAGAAAGATTATATATATATATATATATATATATATATATATATATATATATATATATATATATATATATATATATATATATATATATATAGCCTAGTCTATATGATAATATGATATTTGTGACGAACACGCTTGACTTTTTATCGTTATATAAACACAAATATATTCAAGTATTAATATTGAGCAGTGAATATTATTACTCGTAAGTTAAGCCTTTCGTAAAATAACCCGACATATATGATTATCCATATGCTTATTATTTCGTTGGCTTCATTATATTAGTAGGTTAATGATGAGATGTTTCATACTATTTGTAGAATAGATAGCAAATATATATATATATATATATATATATATATATATATATATATATATATATATATATATATATATATATATATACGTTGTATAGGCTATATATATATATATATATATATATATATATATATATATATATATATATATATATATATATATATATATATATATATATATATATATATATATATATATATATATATATATATATGTATGTATGTATGTATGATGTGTTATATGTATGTATGTGTGTGTTGCACTGTATGCTAGACCTTTACATGAATACATTCACACATATGTGCACATTTGTCTCTGGGTTTAAACTTGAATAATACTTATAATTTTTAGTACTTAAATATTTATGAGGGGTATTTATAATTTTTACTACTTAAATGATTGTAAAGATTACATTTATAATTTTTACTACTTTAGTATTTATGAAGGAACTTCCTGTGACTCGTTACGACTACCACTATGTTTTTTGCGAGAGGCTCACATTGTTTTGATTTTATAGTTCCAGTAATTCATGTTCCTTATGCAATTAGGCGTATTTGTTTTTATAGGCCTAATTTAGTATAGTATCTGATTGTGATATTTGTTACAAGCATTTAAACTGACAACGACTCGTGGTTTTTGCATGGTTCTTATTTGGTGCTTAAATTATACTTTTAACATTCTACCGTTGCATTCCACGCTGTCTTGTTCAGTGAATGGGTCAAGAAAATAGGCCTACGTGTAAAACGCCACCCCATTTAGGATTTGTGTTGGTTATCGACATTAGGATGATACATAGGACGTTTAGAATGATATGACCGTAGTCACTCTATCATAGTGTATATCAATTATTCTATAAGTATCATGGACTATATAGGCGTACTGGTCATATGGAGACAATTTTTCCGGTCGAGTTGAATCTTCTGCTTAATTTTTCTTAAATACGTGTTAATTGTTGTTGTTGTTGTTGTTATTATTATTATTATTATTATTATTATTATTATTATTATTATTATAATTTTTTTGGTCTATCACAGTCATCCTATTCGACTGGGTGTTTTTTTTCTTATAGTGTGGGGTTCCTGGTTGCATCCTGCATCCTTAGGAGTCCATCACTTTTCTCACTATGTGCGCAGTTTCTAGTAGCACACTTTTCTGCATGAGCCCTGGAGCTACTTGGGCTTCTAATTTTTCCAGATTTCTTTTCAGGAATCTTGGGATCGTGCCTAGTGTTTCTATGATTATGGGTACAATTGCCACTGGCATAGGCTATTCCATATCCTTCTTATTTCAATTTTCATGTCTTGATACTTATAAGTTTTTTCTCTTTCTTTCTCAAATACTCTGGTGTCCCATGGTATTGCGACATCAGTGAGTAATACTTTTTTCTTGATTTTGTCAATCAACGTCACGTCTGATCTATTGGCACTTATCACCGTATCTGTTCTGATACCATAGTCCTATGGGATCTTTGCCTGATCGTTTTCTTTCACTCCCTCAGGTTGGTGTTCGTACCACTTATTACTGCAAGCTAGCTGGTGTGTCTTGCACAGGTTCCAGTGGAGGGCTTTTGCTACTGAATCATGCCTCTTTTTGTACTGGTTGTGTGCAATCGCCGGTCATTCGCTTGCTATGTGGTTTATGGTCTTGTCTTTCATATTGCACTTCCTGCATGTGGGTGAGATGTTATTTCCATCTATTGTTGTTTGGACATATTTGGTTCTTACGGCCTGATCTTGTGCCGCTGTTAGCATTCCTTCAGTTTTCTTCCTGAGTTCTCCCCTCTGTAGCCATTGCCATGTTTCATCGCTGGCCAGTTCTTTTGTCTGTCTCATGTATATACTTTTCGTGCATTGATTTGTTCTGCCATTCCCTTGTTTTGTTTTTCATTTTCCTGCCTCTATATTTCTGGGTCTTCGTCTACTTTTATCAGCCCTTCTTACCATGCACTCCTTAGCCACACGTCTTCACTGGTTTTCAGATATTGCCCCAGTGCTCTGCTCTCGATGTTGACGCAGTCCTCTATGCTTAGTAGCCCTCTTATTATTATTATTATTATTATTATTATTATTATTATTATTATTATTATATTATTATTATTATTGTAAGTAGTTGTGCAGCTTTGCCGTTACTTCTTTACTCCTTTCCATATTCATAACAAGTTGATGTGGTCGTTGATATTGGCCTAGTGCCTTTGCTAATACATTATTGGCACTTCAGTTAATGCGAATATGTATAAATATTTAATACACCATTTGTTTGAAGAAGTAACTCGGACATTTTATGTAGATGATTCCGTACATTGAAGTGCTGGTTGTATATCCGGTATTATTGAAAGTAAACGAGGTAGGCCTATAATGTTTTCGTTTCTTACCTTCTCCCCCATCAAAAATTGCTGCTCGTTAGTGGTTGACAAGGATTGTTGATACAACCCTAGAAATAATTTATTTCAGTGGTATGGAAATGTAATTAAAAGAATAGTAAATAGACGTTAAGAAGAAGAAAAGGTGTTATTCTAGGTCTGAGTTAGGCCTATATAGTCTTATAGATTATGTGCGAAGAAAGCTGATCTTTTTTGCATTCGCCATTTAAAAGAATTAAGTAGACAGTAAAAAAAAACTAGGTGTTCTTTAGGTCTAATTTATATTTAGTCTTATAGTCTAGGCCTATGTGAGAGGAAATTGGTCTTTTCTTCTGTCGTCATTCACTTGATATAAGGAATCTGCTAAACCAGACTTTAGGGTAGAGTAGGCTATTGCAGAAAGATGGGTGTCAGTACGTAATCGGAGAATGATTCTGCAGAAGGAAAATTAAAGCTCTTAGTGTGATTCATTAAAAGTCTTGAATTTCGTGACGTGGCTTGCTAGGGTTGGCTCATATGTTAATTTATTATAAGCCTTGTATAGAAGTGACTCTGTGGATTGAGCGAATTTTTAGAAAGGACAAGAGAGAATGACATATCCCAACTGGGCGCCTCCTCCATCATTAAATGCTCGCTAATGGCATCAAACTCATTCCCCAGCTGGGGCAACCAATGATTAGCCGTGGCCTACTTCAGTAAATCTATGAAGTATTGCTGCTACGGGGTAGCTTTATTTTGGGTAGATGTTGGCAGCTTAGTATCGAGAACACATGACTTTGAATAGGCATATACCTTCTAATTTTGCAACGTAAGTTCGTTCAGTTTCAGGAGGTGATTACGTGTAGTAATTATATATAAGAAGTTAGAGGTGTTGTACAGTAAATGTCCAGAAATGCGTAACGCAAGACTCATATGCTTGCTGTTGTGCTTTTAGATTGCTCACGTTGTGTCACACTAATGAAGAGATTGACAACCCTCTCATTAGCTGATGAAGATGGTCTTAATATAGCTCTTGCTTATCACCAGTTGCGGGAGTTAATTTAGACGGTCTTCAAGGAAGGAATAACACGGTGTAATATTATTCCCTTGCCGGGTGCTGCCGCGGAAGTTCCCGTTTTCCTTAGGGGAAGTTTTTTTTTTTTTTTTTATTTGGGGGCCCGGAATGCCTCCTTATTGAGTTTCGTTTTTTTTTTTTCATGTCAGTGGACCTTCAACTGAATCATTTCTAAATGCCAAGTTTCTTTTCTGTTTAGGTTTGTGTTCAATTATTGATGTATTTTGGGGTCGGGGACTACGGCTTAAAAATAAAATCGTCCATATATCGAAATGTAATTGAATATCAAGTTACACTTTACAAGTTGTTTTGTATGGTAATATCCTTATACTATGTAGATTGATTAATTGATTTTTTTGTAACACATTCCTTTTTAAGTACCAACAGGTAAAAAACCCTCCAGTCGAACCAGTTTTCACACCTGGGTCTAGGCTAATCCAACCGTGCAAGTGATGCTGTTTTGACAGTCTAGTTCAGTCAGTTCCTTCTTCATCTCACACGTATCGTCCTTGTATTTTTTTCTCTAGTTCCTTCAAAGTATTATTTTTATAAATTATTCTTTATTGATAAGGGTTAATCATTTACTAAATTCGGTAAGAGGACTTAGGTTTCTGTTTTGGGACCTGCAGGCTACTAATTATATATATATATATATATATATATATATATATATATATATATATATATTTATATATATACATATACAGTACTGTATATACATACTGTATACAGGCTACTAATATATATATATATATATATATATATATATATATGTATACACACTCTATATATATG
Source organism: Macrobrachium rosenbergii (assembly GCF_040412425.1). Lineage (NCBI taxonomy): Eukaryota > Metazoa > Arthropoda > Malacostraca > Decapoda > Palaemonidae > Macrobrachium > Macrobrachium rosenbergii. The sequence continues at coordinate 39,143,404 of NC_089745.1, forward strand.
TATATGTTTGTGTATATATATATATACATACACAAATATATATACACACACACACACACAAATATATATATATATACATATATATATATATACATATATATACATATACACATATATATATATATATATATACACACATATATATCAGATTAAGAGTTTGGACTCCAAACAACCATTCCTCTGTTGTCCCGTTGTTTTTAGCCTAATTTTTCTGTCATTCTTTGTATGTACCTCTTGACGTTGTTTACTTTTAGTGTGTTTTTATCATTGATGCTGAAAGGTTGGTTGTGTGGAGCTGTTTTTAGCTGTATATAGTTTTATGATTATATGACTTTTGCTTTTCGTTGTATGTGTTGTGTTCGTTCTTTATATATATATATATATATATATATATATATATATATATATATATATATATATATATATATATATATATATATATATATATATATATATATATATATATATATATAAATATTATATATTATATATATATATTTAAATTTTTTACCGACATATTTAAAAGTTCATTTCGTTATTTATAATTTTTTGTACTTATAGTAATTTTACAGTTAAAATTGTTTTAGCTTTTTCGACTATTGGATCCTATAATCAGCTCTTATTTTACGTTAACATATAGGCTATTTTATTTTGTAGAAAATCCCTGAAGATGTGGCGATGTTGTCACGAAACGTAGGATTAAAACAAAATGCGTATCTCATTGTATTCCTGCCCTTAATCTGCTTCATCGTATATATGATTATATATATATGTATATATATATATATATATATATATATATATATATATATATATATATATATATATATATATATATATATATATATATATATATATATATATATATATATATATATATATATATATATAGAGAGAGAGAGAGAGAGAGAGAGAGAGGTGGTATTAAATCGTGGTAAAATGTGACTTGCAGATCTAATTTTTAATTGGAAAACTTGTGTTTATAATTCTTTATCCCACAGAAAAGAATTAAAAAAAGCTTTTTAAACTTTTTGTATATTAAGTTTACTGTATGTCAGGACTTCTTTTGAGAAAAAAAAACGTTTTGTACATGTAACTCACTATATATCTTTGCTTAAACCATTTCTTCCCAGTTAATGACCGTCCGTGGAAAAATATATATATATATATATATATATATATATATATATATATATATATATATATATATATATATATATATATATATATATTTATATATATATATATATATATATATATATATATATATATATATGTATATATATACATATATATATATATATGTATGTATATACATGTAGCCTATATAGGCTGTGTGTGTGTGTGTATATATAGCTGCGTAGGCGTAATGGCCTCAGGCAAAATAAACGGTTTGTAGAAATTCAAAAGGCTGACTTTCATGATTAGCCTACACCTTGATTAACGGCAATTGGCTCTCTCTCTCTCTCTCTCTCTCTCTCTCTCTCTCTCTCTCTCTCTCTCTCTCTCACCAAATCAGGAACAGCGCTCTCCTCTCTCTGCAACGACCATGTCACAGGCTATCAAGCATGCAGTCGACAGCCTCCTAAAGGTCAGAGTTCATAGACTGATGGAAAAGGGGAGAGGGGGGGTTGGGGGATGTGGAACCCCCGGGGGGAGAAGGGGAGTGAGAGAGGAGGCTCGTGAGGGGGAAGGGGGAGGAGGAGTATGGAGTGTGGAACCAGGGGGAGAGGGAGTGAGAAAGGTGGAGGATGGGGGTGCCGTGCATGTATCTGGATCGGATGATGGGGGCAGCGAAGGAGAGAGAGAGAGAGAGAGAGAGAGAGAGAGAGAGAGAGATGGGGAGGGGTGGGGTTTGTTTCGGTGGTTGCTTGTGGGATGGTCGGCGAGCATTGACTTAGCTTCCCGTTCATTCTTTCAGGAGTATTTTGTTAAATTTCGAGTTGCTGATTTGAGAATTGGCCTGATTCTGAGTGCAGATCATTCCTCTGATTTTTATTAAACCCTTCCTGTGATGCGTAGGACTATATGATTTGTTTTAACGTTCTTGCTTGCTGTTGATCACTGCTATGCAGTAAATGTGCCT
>NC_089745.1:39150489-39195489 GCF_040412425.1 Macrobrachium rosenbergii
GAGAGAGAGAGAGGGTGGGGGTGTCGCATGCCATCACCTGCGGCGTATTTTATCAAACCCGCCATAAATCACCTTGACTTGCCTGATTGTTAGTCTTGAGAAGTAAGTGCAAAGCGACATTCATACTAACGCCGGAAGATTTATATGTATAATAATCTCTCTCTCTCTCTCTCTCTCTCTCTCTCTCTCTCTCTCTCTCTCTCAGAAAAGCTCTACCTCTGGTTTTAAAGGCTGCTCTAGGATCAAGAATTTATGCTGGCATAAGGCCAGCTCAATCAATAAGAACATTCAGGTCTGGAAATATGTGTACAAATATTTATAGGCCTATATAGACTCGCGGTATGGTCTCAACAAACGTCAGGTACATTTTATGACTATTTTCGGGTTGGCCTATTTCTTCAAATATAAACAGACATTGGCGACCAGATTTTTAGGAATACGGAAGGGTTGGTCTGGGAGGTCACTGGCCGGCAGACGCCCTAAACTTTAAGTAAGAGAATTCCTCGTTCAACTGACCGCAAATGACCCCGCTAGTAAATATATTTTTATTTTCTTTATTTTTTACTTTCTCTGTTATAATGACTCCTCTGTATTTTTTTTTTTTTTTATAAATTTTAGGTTGTTTGATTTTATTCCGTTAGTGCAAGAGGTGTAATGATTGTGTTCCGTTAGGCTGATATGCAGTTGCGTGCGATGTAGTAGGCCTAACAGGAATTGAACATAATATGAAAGCAAATTAAAGCGCATCATTGAAAATAAAGAAAAAAGAATCCTCTCTTTTCCCAGTAAGTCACTATAGATCAGTTACAGACCAATTTCATGGCCTATTGTAATAGGTTATACAACTAGACTCATGTTGCATCATTTTACTCCAAGCCAGACAAGCTGCTTTCTCTTGCAAAGATTATCTTTTACGTGTACGTGATATTAAGCATTTAGAGAATCCCCGACATGTTATCTGGACATTTTATCTGCCAAACGGTCTAATTCGGACACGTAGGCTACTTACAGCCGAACATCTTAGTCGTAGCCAAGGTCGATCTTGCTATCTCAACCGCTCAAAGCAATTAGCTTTAAGCGCAGAGTTTGTACCTGAGATGTTTTGGGAGAAAGTGGACCCAATAACTCTCTCTCTCTCTCTCTCTCTCTCTCTCTCTCTCTCTCTCTCTCTCTCTTCTTCCCTTCCCCCCCCAGCCCCCATAAACTGATAGGCCTAACTTTACCCGTCATTGGTTTCAACCCGTTCGTAAACATTGTAAGTTTAATAGGTCTTTGATTGGCTTTGTTTTGTTGCTCTGTAGTTCACAAGTGCGCAGTAGGTTAGTTTATTCCTCTCTCTCTCTCTCTCTCTCTCTCTCTCTCTCTCTCTCTCTCTACCCAGTTAAACAATTTCAGAAACACTTTCTGTTTTGGTGACACGTCGTAATAGTTTGTCATACTTTTATCGTATAGCCTATTTAGTAGGCAGTTTTGGAGGTTTGTAAGCATTTAGCAATTTTCCACGAATCTCTCTCTCTCTCTCTCTCTCTCTCTCTCTCGCAGATTTTAGAATTGTCTCTTAAGGTATTCCCTTTAAGTTGCTGAGTTATCTCCTTTATATATATATTTATATATATATATATATATATATATATATATATATATGTATATATATATATATATATATATATATATATATATATATATATAAAATATGTGTTTGTGCATTTTTTGGAGAGAGAGAGAGAGAGAGAGAGAGAGAGAGAGAGAGAGAGAGAGAGAGAGAGAGAGAGATGTAGTAACCTACATCCAAAGGGAATCATGTATCATATATGATATTTGCGTCTAATGTGTCCAGGATGTGAATAGGTATGAATATAAAGAATATTTGAAACCATCAAAAATTCTCTCTCTCTCTCTCTCTCTCTCTCTCTCTCTCTCTCTCGTCAAAATTTAGGCCATGTTTTGGAATTTCTGTCTCTCGAACAGGACTGCTTTTAAAATTTTTTTTTTTTTATCGGATTTCTCTCCTCTCAGGAATAACATTTTGTAGGCTTGAGGCCGTATAGTAACTTTGAGTCGGCCTAATGTGCTGTCTTGTAGTGGTAGGCCTAGCCAGAAGGCCAGGTCTATTTGTAGGGTATTTTTGGGAGATTAAGTATCCACCCCCCCTCTTCCGAGGTGGGTGTTTCAGTATAATAGTTACTTAATATTAAATCTTGTATTGATCTTGAAAGCAGTTTAACTTACTGATCTTGAAAGTAGAGTAACTCCGTCCTCCCTACGATAGTCTATGACTGACTAATAGATCGAGGTAGGTCTACTATAATTTTATTGATACTCTGACACTGAAACTGCTATTTGGGATAACGTGTTGTTTACATTTAAAAAAAAAGATATTCGTTTATTTTAGAGCTCTAGTTTTGTATTTTTTTGTGTATGTTTGTTTTTGTTTTCTTTTAACGAGTGTCACTGACCCCAGTGTTATTGTAAGAGGAAGAAAAAAAAAAAAAGGAAACCAGCCTTGAGGCGTCCTCTTTGTAGATTTGGTAAGGGCTTGCTTTAGGCCTATTGTTTATTTTCGTGTCGGGGTTTGCACTGAGGAGAAGGCGCCAAGCGAGTGTCTGTGGTCGATTATTTCTGTCTTTGGGAAGTGGTCAGTTCAGATTCAAGGATGATTGCACACATGATTAATTTAATGCAGGCGAATGCAAAATGAAACCTCTTGTATAGAGATAGCTTCTTTTAAGTTACGATAACTAATGTATAATAGTGTAGTTTGCTTATTGAAACCTATGCATGATAAGGTACTAAGATTGTGAAAACCAGTGTATAATGGTGTACTGGGCCTATGAAAACCAGTGCATGTTAGTGTACTAGGCTTTGAAAACTATTGTACAATAGTGTACTAGGTCTATGAAAACGATTGTATGATAGTTTACTAGGCCTATGGAAACCAATATATAATGGTGCACTAGGTTTATGAAAACCAATATATAATAACGTACTAGATTTATAAAAACCAGTGTATATAATAGTGTACTATCCCTATGAATATCTATATATAATAGTGTTCTAGGCTTATGAAAACCAATGTGGCCTATAATAATGTACTAGGCTTATGAAAACCAGTGTTACCTGCAGTAGTGTACCAGGCTTTTGAAATACTTTTTTTTAATCACACTTTTATCAGCCTAGTGTTTGCAGTTGTGTTGAAGGTGTTTTTTTCTGGCCTATTATGCACTTCGTATAATAGGCGGAGAGTGTTTGTAACATTATTGTAAACTAAGCCAGTAAGGCCTATGTGCTGACACGGGCTCTTGCTCTTAGAACGGACACTGGCAGAAAGTCAGCCGTTTGTTTTAGGTTACGAAAGTTAAGTACTGATATGTAGTAGAGAAAATGTATGTGTACAACTTGGATAGCAAAAGTAGGTAAGTGGTGTCCTTTTAAAAGCTCAGCTGTATGTGATGGTTTTTGAACAAGAAGTGTTATGATCTTGCATTTTTGGGGGGTTCCAGGCAACAGTTTTTGTTTGTCTTTCCGTAAATCTTCAGCTGAAAACCTTTATGGACAGAGTCAGCAAACTTATTGTAAACCCGTGAAAGCTCCAAAGGGAAATCAGCCTGCAGAGAGAGAGAGAGAGAGAGAGAGAGAGAGAGAGAGAGAGAGAGAGAGATCCAAAGGGAAGAGAGAGAGAGATTTGCGTCTAAAGTGTCCAGGATGTGAATAGGTATGAATATAAAGAATGTTTGATATTCTCTCTCTCTCTCTCTCTCTCTCTCTCTCTCTCTCTCTCTCTCTCTCTCTCTCTCGTCAAAATTTAGGCCATGTTTTGGAATTTCTGTCTCTAAATAAACACGAGGAACATAAAATAAAGCAGATACACCTGAAATTCAGGAGAAGTCATCAGTAGCAAGCAGGAAAGAATTTGCCTCTGCTTTAACAATTGGAGGTCAGCTTCTCAAGGAATGGAAAGCAGAGTACATCGAATATTTACAGAATTATGAAAAGTGGAAAAAAATGATTGTTTCGGAGAAAATGGACAACCCTGTGGTTAAAAAAAAAAAGGTCCCTAGGTTTGATTACTGTAAACCCCAAATCCTTTTAGTATAGCCTATCTTGTTTGGTCAGCAATGTACCTCTTGTATAGGGATAGTTTTAGGACAACTGGTATAATAGTTATTATTATGAAACCCAAGAGGGCTAAGATTGTGAAAACCAGTGGAAATCAGTCTGCAGAAAGAGAGTTAGAGAGAAAAGATTGAGAGTCTAGAAAAGATTGATGATAGTTTACTAGGAGAAACCAATATATAATGGAGCACTAGGTTTATGAAAACCAATATATAATAAGAGAAACCAGTGTATATAATAGTGTACTATGTGAAACATCCCTTTTATGAAAAAGTCTCAAGAGGTGTGTACCAGGCTTTTGAAATACTTTTTTTAACTAAGTGTTTGCAGTTGTGGAACAGATTAAGAGATGTTTATCCATTTTGTAAACTAAGAAGATGGTTGTTGGTCTCTTAGATAGACACTGGCATCTGTTTTGGTTCAGTAGCTGATATGGGGAAATGATTGTTTAGGGGGTGTTGCTCAGCTGTATGTGATGGTTTTTGAACAGGGGCTTGCATTTTGGGGGTTCCCCAGTTTTTGTTTGTCTTTCCGATCTTCAGCTGAAAACCTTTATGATGCAAACTTAGTAAGAGAGAAAGAGAGAGAGAGAGAGAGAGAGAGAGAGAGAGAGAGAGAGAGAGAGAGAGAGAGAGAGAGAGAGAGAGGCAGTAAGTAAAAACACGAGGAAAAATTGCACAGCAACTTATTTTTGTAATTTGTATTCTTTGCAGAGTACATCGAATTTTACAGAATTCTTGTTTATTTTTTCTGGAGAAAATGCCTGATTATTATTATTATTATCCTTTTAGTTAGCCTATCTTGTTTATCAGCAATGTAATTATTATTATTATTATTATTATTATTATTTAGAGAGAGAGAATATTTCTTACGACTAAGCAGGGAACAGATTCCTTATTTTTGCAGAAGATGGTTTTATTTCTGATAGACATTTTTGTTTTAGCTATTATTATTATTTTAATTTGTTCCTTCCTGACTGTTGAAAAATTGCAACAGCAATTATTATTATTATTCTTTTTATTGTTTATTTTTTTGCCTGATTATTATATTATTATTATTATTATTATTATTATTATTATTATTATTATTATTATTATTATTATTATTTATTATTATTTTTATTATTCTTATTTTTATTTTTATTTTATTTTTGTATTTTTTATTATTATTATTTTCATTTGTTCTTTATTATTATTATTATTATTATATTATTATTATTATTATTATTATTATTATTATTATTATTATTATTATTATTATTATTATTATTGTTGCGAAAATATAGGAAAATAATTTTAATTTAATTTTTATTTTTATTTTTATAATTTGTATTTTTTGCATTTTCATTTTATTATTTTGATTTTTTCTTCCTGATTATTATTATTATTATTATTATTATTATTATTATTATTATTATTATTATTATTATTATTATTATTATCGTGTAAGCGTGTGCATGTTTATTCGTCATTAATCCTCTGGATAGACTGTTTTTGGGACGAGCTGGGATAGCTTTAGTCGCTTGCTAAAAAATCAAGAAATAATAATAATAATAATAATAATAATAATAATAATAATAATAATAATAATAACAACAAACCCGATATTTGGGGGAGAGTTATTGAAAGCAATGCTTTTATTTTTGTGATCGCTTGGTTGGTAATTATTTTCACGTTTCGCCCTTACGCACCGAAATATTTAGTGCGTCATGTTTTTTTTTTTTTTACGCGTCAGAGCTACCAAGGTGGGTACATTGTCAGATTTATTTCATGAGTCACAAACAAACCCCCCTCCCCCTGAACTGCGGACAGTAAATATTAACAAAATCAATAATTCGTGTGATTAATTTCATGTCGTGTGGGAATCTATAAATAGATCAGTACTGTCAACTCCGCACGTTTGTTGATTATGAACTTACGGATAGACCAGGCTGTGTCATACCTACGTGGGATACATTCCCTATATGGGGTAGTGCCGTCAGTGCACCTCATGCGGTGCGCTGTAGGCATTACTTAAGGTTCTTTGCAGCGTCCCTTCGGCCCCTTTCATAAGCTGCAACCCCTTTCATTCCTTCTACTGTACCTCCGTTCATATTCTCTTTCTTCCATTACCTCCGTTCATATTCTCTTTCTTCCAGTTTACTTTCCTCAACCCTCTTCTGACAATTGTTTCTTAGTGCAACCGCGAGTTCTTCATTGGAGTGGTGGGTAGAGCTCTCGGCTAGCACGCTGTTGGCCCAGCGTTCGACTCTCCGACCGGCCACTGAAGAATTAGAGGAATTTATTTCTGGTGATAGAAATTCATTTCTCGTTATAATGCGGTTCGGATTCCACAATAAGCTGTAGGTCCCGTTGCTAGGGAACCAGTTGGTTCTTAGCCACGTAAAATACATCTAATCCTTCGGGCCAGCCCTAGGAGAGCTGTTAATCAGCTCAGTGGTTTGCTTAAACTAAGATAGGCTATACTTGAAGTGCAACTGCGAGGTTTTCCTCCTGTTACACCTTTCAGCCTTTTCACTGTCAACCCGTTTCAGCGCTGAATGACCTCATATGGCCAGGCGGTTGGCCTTTGGCCTAAATTCTATGTTCTGTTCTATTCTACGTGGGATATAGATTTTCACCCAGTATAGTGTCCGTTTTCAGGAGGAAATTTTAAATAATTTTCTTTATTTTATTAATTGTGTACCGTGCAATGATACATTTTCACCAGTGGCATCCGATTGCTCTGTTTTTATTTTGTATTCCCGAAGTACACCATTCTGTTATGCAACAAACCTAAATATAGTGAATTTATAAAACCATATTTCAGTAATGCAGTAAATTATTTTGCACGATATTTAGTTTTTTATGTATTTCAAAGAAGATTAATATGCAGTTCCGGTACTTACAGTCTTTATCCTGCGCAGTTCGCTGTTCGTTGGCCTAGAGTCACGCAGTATACGTGTCTTTTAATGTTTATATATATATATATATATATATATATATATATATATATATATATATATATATATATATATATATATATATATATATATATATATATATCGTAAAGAAAACACTTTTGGATGCGTGGGCTTTCTTGCTTGCCTGCATGATCTGTATCGTCTCGGGAAAGATATATGATAAATTTCTTGGTCACTTGGTCCCCTTAGGGGGTTTAGTGCCGTCAGTTCACCTCAAGCTGTGCCCTGTAGGCATTACTTGAGGTTCTTCGCATCGTTCCTTCGGCCCCTAGCTGCAACCCCTTTCATTCATTTTACTGTACCTTCGGTCATATTCTTTTTCTTCCATCTGACTTTCCTTAACCCTCTCCTAACAATTGATGTTTTCCTCCAGTTACACCTTTCAAAACTCTCTGCTCTCAGTATCCCTTTCAGCGCTGAATGACCTCATAGGTCCCCTCTCTTGGCCTTTGGCCTAAATTCTATTCTATTCTCTTGGTCGCTTTGGCATGCTTTCTTTCTTCCTACTCCATTATTTAGCGAACGAACGCTTGCAGTTATTATTCTCAGTGTCTTCACTCACTATCCTGGTTCGTATGCCGTCATAGCCGTTAGTCCTTGATGTGTGATTCACATAAGCAAATTTTGTTATTATTATTATTATTATTATTATTATTATTATTATTATTATTATTATTATTATTATTCAGATGAACCCTATTCATCTGGAACAAGCCCACCGAAGGGGCCATTGACTTGAAATTCAGGTTTCCAAAGAATATGGTGTTCATTAGGAGAAAGTAAGAGGAGGAAATACAGAAAGAAGAGATCTCACTTATTAAAGAAGAAAAAATAAAATAATGAATAGATAAAAATGCATTAAAATACAAGGAGAAAAGTTCGCTTGAACTTTTGTACAGAGGACAATTGTGTTGGTTTTTTTTTTTTTTGCCTCTTGATTTAATGAATGAGTAAGGTCGATGGCGTTCTTGTATTTCAGATTGTTAAAGTCATTTTGTTTTTCAGATCTAACGCTATTCATCTTACGATCTGGCACAGATACAACGGACTCTGCGTGTGTGTGTTTTATGGGCAAAACTGTCCTGCCACGCTCATTGTCTTAAGAGGACCCATAGGAGGTAGTGCCCTCAGTGCACCTCTTGTGGTGCACTGTAAGTATCACTAGAGGGTGTTTGCAGCCTTCCTTGGGCCCCAAGCTGCACCCACTTTTAGCCGTTTACAGTACCTCTGTTCCCCCTTCCTTTCCTCAGTCTTGCTGTCCAACTTCTCTGACTAGTTCTGTCTAGGGCAGTGCGGTTTTTTTTCTCAGATCCTTGTACTTTATCTCCTTTATTTTCTGGAGTACTGTCTTGTTGCCCAACCACTCCAACTCCTTTATTTTTTGGATTACTATCTTGCTGTCCAAAAACTCCAACTCCATTATTTTCTGGCTTATTATCTTGCTGTCCAACCACTCCAACTCCTTTATGGATTACTATCTTGCTGTCCAACCACTCCAACTCCTTTATTTTACGGATTACTATCTGGCTGTCCAATCACTCCAACTCCTTTATTTTATGGATCCTTTATTTTATGGATTACTATATTGCTGTCCAACCACTCCAGCTCCTTTATTTGTTTTCTGGATCTCTTGTATCATGCTGTCCAACCACTCCACCTCCTTTATTTTTGGGTCTCTGTATCTTGCTGTCCAACCACTCCGACTCCATCTTTTCAGTGTCTTCAGCGCTGAATGGCCGCAAGCCCCACCTAGTGCTTGGCCTGACAGCCTAAATTTGACCAGCCTGGAAACCCTGTCATAGAGGCAGTCAGTATAAACTATTTGTTTTAGTATGTGGCCCTTTTTAGTTTTCTGTAAAAGAAAACTGTTGTGCAGGCTTTGTCTGTCCGTCTGCACTTTATACTGTCCGCACTTTTTACTATCCGCACTTTTTCCTATCCGCACTTTTTCTGTCCGCCCTCAGGTCTTAAAAACTACTGAAGCTAGAGGGCTGTAAATTGGTATGTTGATCATCCACCCTCCAATCATCAAACATACCAAATTGCAGCCCTCTCGCCTCAGTAGCTTTTATTTTACATAAGGTTAAGTTTAGTCATAATCGTGCTTCTGGCAACGATATAGGATAGGCCACCACCGGACATTGGTTAAAGATTCATGGGCCGCGGCTCATACAGCATTATACCGAGACCACCGAAAGATAGATCTATTTTCGGTGTCCTTGATTATACGCTGTACAGAAAACACGATTGCGCCGAAGAATCTTCGGCCCATTTTTAACTTTTTTTTTATTATTTTACTTTGACCACCTGGCTCATTGAAAAGATAACACCATCTGCTTGACCTTCCCCACCTTCTCTCCCCACCCCCACCCCCAAAAGAAAGATAAAATTGAAAAGAAAACTTTCTGAGGGAAAATTAGATGTTAGCGCTTCTGACCGAGAATGCTTCGCTTCGAGAGTTAAAACCCAACGGTTACATTTTAGTGCTGGCTGTAAATTTTTATTCCTGCTGGCGCGCATTGGATTCTTCTTCGTCTTTTTCTTCTTCTTCTTCTTCTTCTTGCATCTCTTGTTGGCACTTCCATTCTCTTTCCCCCTCCTCCTTCTCGCCTCCTCCTCCCCTCATCCCACACATACCGAACTTAGAATGAGAAGAGGGTTGGATGTTGAAAGATTGCGCAGAGTTAAAGGAAAGTGGCCCCTCCCTCCACTAATAGAAAATAGACCCTGTGCCGTATACCTGTCTTACGCGACGCTTTGCAAGTTTTAAATGTGAATGCAGAGAAAATACGCCCACTGCTGATGTAAACATGAGTCACATTCCTCCTCCTCCTCCTGCTCGGACCGAGGCAAGACAAAAAAAATAAAGAAAAAAGTACAGATTCCTGAACGTTGCCAAAAACCGTTGGTGACGCCTGCATGGAATACTTGACATTGGTGTGGTTTTCAGGCGTGCTTAGGACGTTCACTGTATGAATAAAATATATATATATATATATATATATATATATATATATATATATATATATATATATATATAATATATATATATATATATATATATATATATATATATATATGATACATACATATATATATATATATATACATATATAATATATATATATATATATATATATATATATATATATATAATATATATATATATATATATAAATTATATAATAGAGAAAATGTCTTACAAGTCGTCTTGATTTAAATAGAGAGGAGAGAGAGAGAGAGAGAGAGAGAGAGAGAGAGAGAGAGAGAGAGAGAGAGTTGCAGGCTCCTCACTCATCCTTGCATGAAGTGCTCTCTCTCTCTCTCTCTCTCTCTCTCTCTCTCTCGTCTGCCATGACGATACGTAGGTGTTGGGGGGTGGGGGCACAACTATTCATTTCTTTGCAATTTTTACAGACAGGTGAAGATGTGTGAGTGACCAAATGAATGTTTTCTGCTTCTGTTATTATCTTCCGATAATGGTTATCAGAACATGCCTCTCCACTATGGTTTGACATTGTTGTTGTTGTTCGGAATAGAGAGAGAGAGAGAGAGAGAGAGAGAGAGAGAGAGAGAGAGAGAGAGATTCTCTAGTGTTAAGTGGGTCTTAAGATGAGCAATGGTCGTTGCTAAGTTTAGCTCATTTTGCTCAATTTCATCCTGCTGATTTCGCCCACTTTTGAGGAGATGGTACACGTTATGCAATTCTGTATTCCACCCCAATGGATGTAATCTTGTCCGCGTCGGTATTCGTCGTTGCCGAGATAAGATTATATCGACTCTCTCTCTCTCTCTCTCTCTCTCTCTCTCTCTCTCTCTCTCTCTCTCTCCAACGTCATCTGTACATTTCTTTCGAAAGAGCCATTGAGAAAATGTTTGTTTTTTAACATTGTACTGTACGGAATTTGAATCCGGTAAATTAGTGTCATCTCTCTCTCTCTCTCTCTCTCTCTCTCTCTCTCTCTCTCTCTCTCTCTCTCTCTCTCTCTCTCTCTCCTCCCCATCGTCGTCTGTACATTTCTTTGAAAAGGTCTATTCAGTCAGAGTGAATCTGGGACAATGTTCGCTTTGTAACATTCTACACAAGTTAACTGAGTATATATAGGCTATTCATATTAGGCTACTCGTATTAGGCTTCAATAAGAAATAAGACAGGATGGTTTAGATTCCAGATTCTTTAATTTCCAAAGTACAAGCTTTTGAAGACACAGCCTTCATCTAGTACTATATATATATATATATATATATATATATATATATATATATATATATATATATATATATATATATATATATAAGCAAAACCCACAGGAAACTGACAGACGGAAGTTCAGTACGGTACCAAGTGCTTTCACGTTTATTAATACATTTGTGCCCAGACGATGCGTTAGTAAATGTGAAAGCGCTTGGTACTGAACTTCTGCCTGTCATTTTCCTGTGGGATTCGCTTATACACTGATGTCATGTGCATATACTGTGATTTGGTAAAAAAAAAATAATATATATATATAATATATAATATATACAGTATATATACATATATTTTATATATATATATATATATATATATATATATATATATATATATATATATATATATATATATATATATATATATATATATATATATATATATTGTATATATGTGTGTTTTACTTACTCCCCTTTCTGCGTTGTACATTTTATTATCATTTCTCCAAAAGCTCTTGTGTGTGTAACATACATTCTGCTTTAGAGTAAATAATGAAACGAGCTTTTAGCCGGAAGGCGAATTCTGTACTGCAGTTGACTTACCTGAGTATTAACTTCAATGAAAAAAAAACTATATAAAAAACCTGGCCGCGCAGAAATAAAGCGCTGACTCAGAGGACTATTCAGGGCCGATAAAACATGAGAAACGAATTGCGCATTCTGGGACTCACACGCATCAGCTGGCTGGGCGGTGGGCGCCCTCTCTCTCTCTCTCTCTCTCTCTCTCTCTCTCTCTCTCTCTGCGTCTGTGGCCAAAACAGTTTACGGAGAAATCGATGACGTAAAGTTGTGTATGTATATATGTATGTATATACATATTACAATATAATAAATATATATAGGCCTATAATATATATACTCGTAGTATGTATACATAAATGAGTAGGAATGAAATTGTTTGAAACTTATTTAGTAAATATTTTTAAGATATATTTTTACTTAGGGACATATAGGTAAAAAATGCATAGCCTATATATAATCCATACGAATTAGTATTAAAATCACTTATCATAGTCCAACGAATGATATGTACGTCTTTTAACTAACACTGAATAGGTGTATACTGCTTGTTTGTATGTACCTATAAATGTCGTTTGTGTGTTTGTGTGTGTGTGTGCGCGCGCGCCGCGCTCGAAACTGGCACGTGTTATTTCGTGTGAAGTTCTTGGCAAGGTGCGCAAGCAGAATGTGAAGTTCGGTCGGTATTTATTTCAGTTGCCCTCGAGGGACATCGGATGAAGTTCGTTACTTCTTCTTAAATGTATTTTTTTGTGGGAAAATGGTCCTTTTTTATTTAATGCCCTTTTTCAACTCATACTACTATTCCCGTGGGGGGGGGGTTTAGTGCTGATAGTCACCTCATTAATTCAGATTCTTTGAACCGTCCTTTCGGCCCTTAGCTGCAACCCGTTTCATTTCTTTTACTCAACCTCCGTTCATATTCTCTACCATTTTGCCTTTCCACCTTCTTATAACAGTTGTTTCATAGTGCAGCTGCGAGGTGTTCCTCTTCCTGCACCTTTCAAATGTTTTACTTTCAATTTCGGTTTCAGCGCTGAATGACCTCATAGGTCCCAGTGCTTGACCTTTGGCCTAATTTTTATATTCCATTCCATTCTACTACGACTAGCTTTTTTCTGTAAATCTTTCTCCTACAACTAATACTACTGCGATTGGCAGCAGCTGTCTTATTAGAGCCATTGGTGAAAGTTGAATGTTTCATATTTATACACCACTATAAATATGCGACAGATTTTAATACAGCAGGAAGGAAGAGGTCAGCCCCCACTCAGGTAAATACGTTGAAATACCTGATTATTAACAAAAGTAAGAACTCCTTGTATCAGCAACCCCTGCCAATGTATATACTGTACATATATAGGCTATACACCATATATACATATATGTATGTATGTATATACAGATACTGTATATATGTATGTATGTATATATATAATATCAGGTATAGAAAGTCAAATTCTGTCCGTTGTATCGTATTTGTAGCAAAGAAATATTTGGACTCTGTCGTCATTAAGTTTTCATATTATTATTATTATTATTATTATTATTATTATTATTATTATTATTATTATTATTATTATTATTATTATTATTATTATTATTATTATTACCTAGCTGGTGTTTCATTGGTTGTTCCATTCCTTCAGGAGGAATACGGAAGTGAAAAGCACTCAGACCTCTTTACGGAGGTTTTACCGGAAGAAATTGCTCTGGAGATTACGCTGGCAATTACTGTTATGTTGTTGACAGAACTTGCAACTGTTGCGTGACTAATAACAACTCCCTCCTTGGTCTTTTATTTCTCCTGTTTTGGGACGCAAAATTCAAATCAGCCTGTTTTGTCTCGAGGGCTTCGCTCGTGCGATTGAAGTTGTAAATGGGGGAATTCTGCTCATACTTTTTATCTATCTTTTTTTATTTTCATTCTGTGATTATGGATGTCATGTGTAAACTTTGTATGTATAAAGGTCTAGTACATAATGTCTATATATAAAGGTCTAATATATTATTTCAGTATATATAAAGGTCTTATACATTAATACTGTATATGTAAAGGTATTATACATTATTTCTGTATATATGTAAAGGTCTTGTACATTATTTCTGTATATGTAAAGGTTTATACATTATTTCTGGTTATATAAAGGTCTAATACAATATTTCTGTGTATATAAGGTCTAATACATTATTTCCTGAGGTCCACTACAGGCGTTAGCCTATTTAAGGTTCTAGCTGCAACCTTTCATTGTTTTTATTCTGCCTCCGTTCATAGTCTCTTTCTTCCATCTTACTTTCCGTCCTCTCCTAACAGTTGATTCATAGTGCAACTGCAAGTTTTTCCTCCTGTTACACCTTTAAAACCTCCTTTACTCTCAGTTTCCCTCTCAGCGCGGAATGACCTCTTAGGTCCCAACGCTTGATCTTTGGCCTAAATTCTGTATTTTATAGTCTTAAAGTACGTTGATGAAAATGTTGACATACTTGAACAAAATCTAGAAAACAGAGAACGACACAGAGGAGTGCTTAACATGACTAATGACTGGAACACAAGGCTCATGTGTAGCCTAAATAAAATAGAAAATAGATTAGATAATTATATGAATACGAAGGTAACTATCCAGAAGGGAAGTCAAGTATTTAGCAGCTTTTGAGGAACCTGCGTGAGTCCACCAATTTATTATTATTATTATTATTATTATTATTATTATTATTATTATTATTATTATTCAGAAGATGAATCTTATTCATATGGAACAAGCCCACAGCGGCCATTGACTTGAAATTCAAGCTTTAAAAGAATATGGTGTTCATTAGGAGGAAGTAAGCGGAGGTAAAGGGGAATCACAGAAAGAAGAGATCTCACTTATTAAAAAAGAAAAAAATAAATTAATAAATAGGTAAAATGTATTAAAATACAAGGAGAATAATATTAGTGTAATAGTGCATGTTATCTTCGCTCGAACTTTTGAAGGTTCCAATTTCACATCATTCTCTGGGAGGCTGTTCCACAGTCCAACGCACAGTGTTTCAAAACAGTCCAAAACCGGACATAAATCCTTTTGGCCTAGTTTTTGAGTTTTTCTGAACTTTTTATGTCTGAAACGTTAGATTACAGGTTTTTATGAGTGTCTTGAATGATATTTCATATTGTAACACTTTTTGGCTCTGCATGGAATATTTGTATTAATTTATCCTCAGAATACATTATCCTTACTGTTTTGTAGTTCTTTCATATATTAGTAGTGTAAAAATGTTGCTAAAGTTTTTCAATATTCATCATATCATTGGTAACTAAGAAAGTGATAGAATCCCTTTCATATGGTAGTTACTGAAACACGTTGAAACTTTGCAAATATTAATTAGAATTATGCAAAAAAAAAAAGAAAAAGAATTATGTTTAGAAAAGAAATTAAAGATGGTCAGTAATAAACAACCCATGAAATTTGATGTCAATTGCAGTTCTTTCTCTTGTCTTTTGTGCGGTTCATTAGTTACTGAAACAAGATGAAAGTTGGCAAACAAAATGACGTAGTGTATAAGAAAATAAGGTTCCATTAATAAAGAATGCATGAAATTCATAGTTTTATTACTGTTCTTCATCTTATCTTTTATATGGTGCTTACTGAAAAAGTTGAAACCTTGTAAACAGTATTTGATATTACTATATTTATACCAAACAAAATAGTAGGTGGCTGAGAAAAAAAAAATTAAGGATGCTCCATCAATGAAATTTATACAATTTAGAGCATAATTACAATTCTTCATCTTGCCATGTATATTCTTTTAAAAGCGATAGAACCTCCGAGGAAAATGACGATGACTTGTTGGTTTTAGGCTCTTTTTCTCAAGCCCACAATACATGGATCAGAAGAGGCTAAAAGTCCATGCATAAGATCTTCATTACCACTTATTCGACTAGTTTTCTAGTGTGATAAATCCTAAGTCTTTTATTGTCTTTATTACGAGTCTCTTGTGCCTCTTCACTAAGAGATCAATTGGGACCAGAAGATAAGAAATAACATCACCTCCATGAATTAAAATCTGATGCATGGATTTTGGCATATAAAACCAAGGATATTTTTCGACATACAGTTGTGCTGTTTCTTGAGCATATTGGTTGAATTTCTCACTATCTATCTCAAAATTAGTGTTTATCACTTTAAGAATTACCTCGAGTCTCTTCAATAAAGTAGAGTCAACTCGTGTTATACGTGAGGAAATCTCATATTCGTCAAAGAAACGGCGAGCAAATTGCCATCGTTTGAAGTTCCACTACCCCCTGGACATGGTATATCAACTATCAGACCAAGTTCGGTTCTTAATTCCCGTTGCACTCTTTTTTTTTTTTTTTCTTCTTCAAGTTTCCTCCTGTTATCTCCTGAAGCTCTCCATTTCTTGAAATCTAAACGATAGCTAATATGGAGAATACATTCATAAAAGCGTATATAAGCATGAAGAGGTGACAGTCCATATTTCAGCATTTCATGATTAATTTCTCTGTTCTGAACTCTGCTGAGGTCATTCATTTCTGTTGGTTTTGCTTTGACATATAACACAGACCTGACTTGACTTTAATATTTCCTATAACCTGCATTACTTTACCATCTATCATAGAAAAAACATTTTGTGACTTACTCTAAAATTTAAATCATACAGTCTAATAGATGAATCTGTTAGTGCATCCACTTCTTTTTCTAACAAACCAGCTTCTACCTTTATCAGTTCTGTAGTTTCTTTTTTAAACAATAACTTTATTGGCCTACATAATCTTGTTGACGAGGGTCTTGGATTGGTCCAGATAACAGTTGTTTTTTCTTCACTAACCCCTTCTAATCTGATGGGGATAAAGGATATTAGAAAAAGATTATCTTCATCAATTTCTTCTTCTGACCTTTGCTTATACTTACTGTATCCTGTTGAGCCATCCATCCCATACTTACTAACTTTAGTAAATTTGGAAAATTTCTTTAATATGTCTTCTTCATATGTCATAAGAATTCTTTTGCTGTCAAATCCAGAATTTCTTGCAGCCTCACGCTACATTCCGTTTCATTTACAAAAATATTCAATGGATATGTCTGACTTTTGGCTTTTAAGACCTCATGATAACTTGGGTATAAATCAAATCCATGATGAAGAGCTCCTTGCCTCAGAGTCTTATATGCCTCTATCCCCAAATTTAGGTCAATTATCAGTGCAAGAGCTTCTTCTGCAGAGTATTGTGCCATCGTAGTTTCCTTCCTCAGAATAGCATTGTCCAGTTTCCTTAGTGTATTCGGCGAACTTAAAGAAACAGCTTTTACAATTTTTGCTTTTAGGTTCATGAGATGTCCATAGTGAGGTTGAGGTAGCATCTAGAAGTCGATCAGGTGTGAAATCTTTTCTTATGTCAGAAGTAATTCGCCTTTTGACCGGTCAGTAAGGCTTTCATATGGTCCTGATGGCCTTCCTTTTGATTGGAGAGTTATTTGAGGATTAGCACTTGCATTTTCCTGTATCTTAGAATCTATTACATCAATAACATCTTTTCGGAATAGGGGAGCACTAAACCATTCTGGATATTTAGAGTATACTCTATCAATCATTCTGTTACACGATTTGAGTTTACTAAAAATTTATACATAAAGTCTTGTATTGCATTTGTTATAATGATTTCACTTTTATCATCAACATTCTTAACTGAGTACTTATTCATTAGGAATTCAACCAACTCTTTAGTGCCTATAGCTTTCAGTGACTTTGAGTGATATGTCATGGCTTCATCAATAAACTCCTTTCTAGTTAGAGTCACACCTGTATCTGAAAAGCAAAGCGCATACATTACACACTATTAGTTACCTTGCATTTGTTAAACATAGGCTATGTGCAGGATTTGAAAAATTTTTCCTTTTCCTGTCATAACAAGAGAAAGCAAAACTCTATAGACCCTGACAATTGATGACCGTGATATTCATCAAGAGAATGTGCATAAAATGTACAATTGAAACGTCAAGTTAAATGAATACATAGAATAATTTTTTGAAGGTTGTGCAGAGTTCTAAAAGATAAGATTAAAAATGATGACGATGACAAACGCAATTCCTGTAATCTGTTACTAGTTTTCTTTGCATAAATGAACAGAAGGCTTTAGAAATTATGAGCTACTATCAAGTACAAAGGAGCAGAGGTCTTAATTCTCGTAGGCTACCCTGACAACCGATTGAAGTTTAAAACTACTGAATTTTACACCATCTTACATTTTTTTAAAAGAAATAGGCCTATTAAAATCAAGTAAATTGATATTCTTACAAGAATTTATAGGAATTGAAAAGATATTCTAAGCATGGAGAATCAAAATGAGATAGTTCTACTGACACTAATGATCAAAATAGACAACCACATTCAATAAGGCATGTTTTTATGAGAATAGGCCTAACGAGCTATATTTCATGTATGTAGCCTATATTAGCTTTATTTGACAATTACATAAAAAGGGGCAAAAAACGGGCAGCTGAAACCTCTATATCAAGTTAGTATGAAGTCTAAAAGCCTTTTGGTTGAAAAAATCACATCAGCAATCGATAGCAATATAAACTATATTTTTATGTTTTAAATTTTTTCTTTTAATGTTCCTATATTTTCCGATAATCGGATAAAACAACCTCAAATATACTACAAACACAAATATTTAGCATTTTGGCCACTTACCTCTATACTTTGATGGAGATGCCATTATTACCTCACAGTAATCTATCAACTTAACAAACTACCACCCTGACATAAGTTCAGAAGAGGACTGAAAAATAATGAATTTTGCTGGCTCTCGTCGCTGAAGCTCAAAACATGACAAAACACGTATTACACCTGCATTTGCCAAGTCATCTATTAAACCTGAAATTATGATTATACATTAGTTTAACGTCTTAGGAAACCAGTAATGAAGTGATATATGTAATTTTAACAACTTCGATTTTTTCATTTTTGTCCGGTTTTTAGCTGTTTTGAAACACCGTTGCAACGGTGTGAGGAATAAAGGACCTCTGGAACTGAGAAGTTCGACAGCGAGGCACATTTACTGCATACTGGTGCTGCTGCTCAGCAGATCAGATTTGCTGAACAGCAGTTGATCAGAGATCAATTTGTGAAATATCAAAGATCTCTGTTTAATATGAAGGATCTCTATTTAAATACAACTTATGAAAAATTGACAAACACGAGACAGTCCGTCGATGGCCCAAGTCATAATATCTTACCATCCAAAACATTGTGTGTGTGTGTGTGTGTGTGTGTGTGTATGCGTGTTCTGTACAGCTGATAGGGTCACTGAGTACCTCGGGCATATAGATAAAGAATATTAAAACATGAAATCAGGAGTACTTTTAGTGCGTACCATATATTATTTTGGTGCACAAGAACTACCAGATGACTGCCTAATGATTGGTTAGGTTAATTTAATTTTATGGCCTGTAGACCTTGAACTGACGTCCTATAGGATACCAGAAAACAGGTTCCTACGATGTTTTTTGCGGATACCTCAGGCTTATAATTATTATTATTATTATTATTATTATTATTATTATTATTATTATTATTATTATTTGTGATCTTTTGAAACAATTTAGTTATGGGCTTCATTATGTAAAAAAGATACTTGGTTTATTAAAACTGAGAGAGAGAGAGAGAGAGAGAGAGAGAGAGAGAGAGAGAGAGAGAGAGGTCTTTATGAAACGATTGCGGTACGAACTTATTCATGAGGAGATACCGAGAACTTTTTAACAATTTAATTATTAATATGAGTATTGATAGAGAGAGAGAGAGAGAACTTTTTTAACAATTTAATTATGGGCCTAATAGTGAAGAAGACATATCTGAATCAGTAGTACTGATAGGAGAGAGAGAGAGAGAGAGAGAGAGAGAGCACCACATGGAATACCATTATCAAGTTTATCTGGCATTGCCTGACCGCTCGCTGTCGGGGGAAATAGCGGATTACGAATGAATATGGAGATGTGCGAGGGAAACCTGGGTAATCTGGTCTGCCGTAGCCTCGGAATGCCACATGGCAGTCACCTACCTCCTCTCCTGATTTTCCTCCTCCCCTTCATCTTATTTTCTTCTCCTCTTTCTTCTTCTTCTTCTTCTTCTTCTTATCCGTGATTCGAATTTAATTGCTACTACTCTTTCTTACGTAGCAGAGTGCTATTGATTATCGGTCACGCAGTTCGTGGGGGTAATGATCCCTAACCTTTTGGCAAGTCACTGACTTTTTGATGTTAGCAAAGGTCTTATGTATTATATGTGTAGCCTATATATGTGTGTATATGTATATATATATATATATATATATATATATATATATATATATATATATATATATATATATATATATATGTGACCGCACGTACTCATACGTAAGTGTGTATGTTTACAATGTATGTATGCATGTATGTCTGAATTATTTTGATTTCCGGTACAGTTAAAAATGAATTTTACCTCAGCGATTGCAGGAATACAAAGATTCGTGTGTTTTCGACAACTGTTTTGATTGATTTCACATTTTAGAAGATTTTGTTGCCGTATAATAATTTCTGTCGAGAAGTTCTTTCAAAGAAATTTTTAAACTGTTAAAACAGATTAGCGGTTAATGGTCTAAGAAATTATTTAATTCGATATCAGTTAAATCCAAATGATGAAATCAGACCTTATATTTATATGTTCATGTTTTAAAGGAAAAAGATTTGCTATGAAAGGCGTAAATAAAATATTTATCAAAAGTAAAATCTGCTTCATCGCAAGGCTGTGGTCATGGTGTATAAAAGAGAGCTAATCCTAACAGCAAAAAAAAAAAAAAAAAAAAAAAACTGTATAACGACAATGGCGTCCAAACAACAGGGATAACAGCATCATAGCATCGACAGTGGTTGTTCTTTCCCACTCGGCCTGGGATATTTAATCCAACATTTCTTTTTTTTTTTCACGATTTGTTTGGACAAGGATCTCAGGAAAAGCAATAAATCTAGGGGGAGGAGTGAGGGAGGTGGCTAAAAAAAAAAATAAAAGGGATGAATTCTGATGTCCCGTTTTGATGACCAATAAGGTTCTAAAACAATGATAGATTGAATGAGCGAGAAATACGCCATTTTAATTCGACACCTTTGATACGACGCTTTATTCGAGGCCTTGTGTGTGTGTGTGTGTGTGTGTGTGTGTGTGTGTGTGTGTGTTTTGCAAGTTGGGTCGATGCCAGTGTTGAGGAAGAGTCAAATACTTTTTTTTTTCTAAGGATCTTTACGACGTAAAGACTTTTTTTTTCTTGTTTTATCCTTCTCTTGATATATTCCATTTTTACGATGCACTTTTGTGTGAGATTAGTAGGATGATGATGTACTCTCTTTCTCTCTCTCTCATATGTCTGAGTCTTACTATCATGCGTATTTTGTGGAAGAAGATAATGCGTATTATATTCACGTTGCGCGTATTTATACTTATGCAAGTAGAATTTCTATATTTAATTTACTTACATTATTTTGACATGTTTTCCTTACTGCACTTGTGACTGTCGGATGTGATTCAGTTAGACGTTAAACAAATAGGCTAAACTGGTGCTGTATGAATTTTGCGTTTGTTTGTGTTTGTAAGAAAAGGAAGAATAAACTGACAAAAACGAGACGTGATAACGAGAACACGCGGAAAATCTCGCGATCAAAATAGCGAAGATTCGTCTCGCTAGAGAAATTCGCTTGAGGAAGAACTAGTAGAAGTATATGACGACTGACTGAGTGACTGGCTGGCTTGACAGGCTGACTGACTGAGTCACTGATTTGCTTGAGGAAGAACGAGTATTATAAACCTGTGACGACTGAGTGACTGGCTGGCTTGACGTGATTGACTGACGTGACTGACACGCCAAAATCCGTCTCGAGTGCCCTGGAGGGCTTCGTCCAAGAAGGAACTCGAAATCGAAGGCGGCTCGTCCAACTCGTCCCCCTCTCCCTCTCCCTCCTCCTCCAAGGTATCGATTCGTCCCAAGATGTAAACACTACTACTACTACTGCCACTGCTGCTGCTCTTTGCAGACCGTCTTCGTCTTCGTTTCGAATTACGTCACTTTCAAGATCCCCTCCAAGTCGTTCGAACGCTCGTTGCATTGCCGTCCCAAGGCAAGCTCGACTTGGCGTGCTTCCAGTCTTTTCTCTCTCTCTCTCTCTCTCTCTCTGTCTGTGTGTCGCAGTTTTGCGTCTGTTATGATTCCGGCGACAGGGACGACAGGAAGGCAGGAGCCTGTGGCGGCGGTGGTGACGTCCAGCCAACTCCAGCGGTAAAGTTCGTGGCGTAGACCTTCCCTTCTTCCCCCCTCCCCCTCCTCCTCCTCCTCCTTCAGGGGAATGGCTAGGGGAGGAAGGAGTTGGGGGGCCATGAACCATTTGGGTGGTAGGAGGTAGGAGAGATGATTTGGAGGTGGGGTGAGTTAGGGAGGTGTGGGAGAGATATGGGGGGGGGGCGGATTTCGTGGGTTTAAGAGGGTTTAGGGCAGGGTGGTCCTGTGGCCAGGGGGTGTCTCTCTCTCTCTCACTCCTAAATCAATAGGGATATAAACTGCGTCACCCTCACACAGCCTTTCTCGTTTTATTTATGCAACAAAGTGTCTTTGAATTATGATGATTATTGTTTTGTTTTTTTTTTTCCCTTACCACCTTGTACGAGTGCCAGTAATTATCTCACGTTGTGCAAGTGTCATCCATTCCTTCTTGCGCTTGAGTAGGGAGGGCCTCCCACTTTTTCTTAGTTATTTTTTTGTGAATGAAAATAGAAAATGTCGTTTACATAATATGCAGCTGTTAATTGTAAAGTCCTTCCAAACGATTAAAGATAATTTTATCTCTGTTTTAGCTTATCCTTAGGAAAAAGAACTTCCGGTTTACTTGGCAATTCATTGAATAATTGAATCATCTTTGAGATACATACATATCACACACACACACACACACACACACACACACATATATATATATATATATATATATATATATATATATATATATATATATATATATATATATATATATATATATATTATATGTTATACTTTTTGACCCATCTTCAGAGATACAGGACCAAAAATGTTAACTGGTTAAAATTGTGGAGATTAGAATTCAGGTGCAGTTTCTCAAACGTAACAATTCACGTCCTGAATCTTTAGTAATACTTTTTATTCGCACGTAACCCAATAAGTAAGTAAGTAACCTTGTCCTTCAAACTTCTCAAGGCGATAATTTCTCGTCCTACAAATGTCAAAACGCTGTAACTGACATTGATACGAAACCAGCAAACAAACGTCATCAGATCGTTTGTTTATGTTTCTCGCAGCGTGAACTTGACCGTTCTTTTAAGTACAATAACTCATCATCAGATGGGTTTGTTGATGTTTCTCGCATCGTTCACTTGATCGTTCTTTTAACCAAATACAACATCTCATAGTACAAAAACTCATCACCAAATACAAAAACTCATCACCAGATCCCGTTGTTAATTGTTTCCCCGCAGCGTGGACTTGATCGTCCTTTTAACTAAATACAAACACTCATCATCAGATCGCTTTGTTAATGTTTTTCGCAGCGTGAACTTGATCATTCTTTTAACTAAATGTTAGAGCTCTTTATCAGATCGTGTTTTTTTAATGTTTCTCGGAACGTGAACTTGATCGTTCTTTTAACCAAATACAACAACAACTTATTGGCGAGAGAGTAAAGAATGACAACGTTTTCTAGCACCACGGGAGGCAGCAGACCACGAACACGAAGCGCTGCTAAACTGCGCAGTTCGGCAGCAAACGTGTCGTCTGGAAGGGTTGGTCAACCTGCCCCGTGCCATGTGGCTTTCAGGCAATGTAAAACGTCTTGTAGGAACATGTTTTTTTTTTTTCAAATGTATGTTGCATTTACACACACACACACACACACACACACACACACACACACATATATATACATATATAGTATATATATATATATATATATATATATATATATATATATATATATATATATATATACTATATACTGTATATATGAATTTTTATCATATCACCTTGATTCAAATACAAGCATGAAGCTACAAATGTAGTTTAATATCCAATTCGCTCTACCTCGGTAATAATATGTGTATAGGCTATATATGTTCTACCGAAGGAGAATTATAGTTGATAAGAAATTCGAGCCCGTGAAACGACGAACTTCTTATGAACTATAATTCCTCTTCAGTAAAACATATATATGCGTATATTACTTCAGGTAGAACGAATTGATATATATATATATATATATATATATATATATATATATATATATATATATATATATATATATATATAAATGAATATGTATTGTGTGCATGGTCTAGAAAAGAGTACTGTGGGGTAAGACATCACTAGCACCAAAGGGTACCAAAGGGCGTGGGGATAGTTGTGGGAAGGGCTTCCCTGAAATGGGCTGGTTCTGCCCATAGACTTAGTAAGTAAATAAACTCTACAAATTTATCATACCTCATTTCGGTATACATATGACTTACTATCCGGAAAAGAATACTGTGTGGGGTGAGGTAAGACATTACTGGCACCAAAGGGGATTGGGGGTGGGAAAGGGGGGTGACATGTAAAAATAACCGAAACTTGACAGATCTTAGTGTCTAATCCATAGTTTTCAAGGTCGCTGAGATGAGTGGTTACACTCCCGATGCCCTTCAAGTCCAAGTTCAGCCTCGATAGGAAGGGGTGTGGCTAGTGGTGAGAAGGGTTGAAAAATAAAATGTAAAAAATGACAGGTATTGTGTCTAATTTAGTTTTTGAGGTCGCTGAAATGAATAGTAACACTCCCGATGCCCTTTAAGTCCAAATTCTGCCCTGATAGGAGTGGGGAATGAGAGAGGGTGAAATATAAAATGTTAGAAATGCTGGACAATGTAATTGAAGCAGCTGTCTTAACAGGAGAGAGAGAGAGAGAGAGAGAGAGAGAGAGAGAGAGAGAGAGAGAGAGAGAGAGAGAGAGAGAGTAGAGGGGTTGTTAGGGAAGGGAGAGAGAAAGAGAGAGTAGAGGGGGTGTTAGGGAGGAGAAAGAGAGAGAGAGGGATAGGAAGTGAGAGAGGAGTGTGTAGAGGGGGTGTTAGGGAGGAGAGATAGAGAATTTATCGGTTGTCATTCAGAGTTTTCCCAGGCAGCGCTGGGTTGGTCAACTAGTATATATATACATATATGTATATATATCTATCTATCCGTCTATGCACACACACACACACATATATATATATATATATAGCCTAGTCACAGTCTTTTTAAGTGGTGCACCGTAGTCATTGCTAAAGTTTGCTTGCAGTGCCCTTTCAGCCCATAGCTGCACCCACTTTTCAACCTTTTACTCTACCTCCGTTCCCGCTTTCTTTCATCCAGCTTGCTGCCCAACCACTCCAACTCCCTTTTCTTTACCCTCTTAAGGGTTGAATGGCTGAAAGTGTCCCAATCATTGACTTTAAAGCATAATTTCCAAAAATCAGATAAGCGTTCATGAGAAAAAAAAAATACATACACAGTGAAGATCATTGTATATTTATTTTTGTTTCTTGTAATTAATGATAATTTGAAAGGAAGTCTTTTCTATCTCTTACAAATGCGTGCAATCTTCACTCACGTGTTCCTGTCCCGATAAGTTTGGTTACGTAATCGGATTTCCTCTGTCTCTTCCTCATCACATGACCTTCGCTCCCCCATTCTTTGTATGGGATAGGGCAGTCAAGTCCTCCAACTCCCCCCCCCCACCTTCCGTTCTCCTTCTCCTTCATCCCCTCCTCCTTTTTCATAGTTTTTGTGAATAGTGAATGGCTAGAAGAGCATTCTCCAGTTCTTGGTTGCAACTTCTTTCTTTGGCAGTTGATCATGTTTTGATTGATTTCCTGATTGGTAGTCGGATGTCCTTTAAGACTATTAGGTAGGCAATCCAAGCTACCTTGCCACTCGTTTCTAATGTGAGAATCCCTTTATGGGGGGTAGTGCCGTCAGTGCACCTCACGCGATGCACTGTAGGCATTACTTTAGGCTCTTGGGAGCGCGTTCCTTCAGCCCCTAGCTGCATCCCCTCTTATTTCTTTTGCTGTATCTCGGTTCATATTCTCATTCATCCGTCTTAATTTCCAGCCTCTCCTAACAATTGTTTCATAGTGCAACTGCTTTGAGGTTTTCCTCCTGTTTCACCTTTCAAACCTTTTTACTCTCAATTTCCCTTTGCAGCGATGAATGACCTCATAAGTCCCAGTGCTTGGCCTCCGGCCTAAATTCTAGTCTGTTCTATTCTAATGTGAGTAAGGAGCACATGCTTAAGCTCCCATATGGGATATCTGCACTCGAGCAGTCCCTACTACATCTAGCCTATCCCTACAGAAAAAGTCTCCGTGATATATCTCTGTGAATGCAAGAGGACCAGCAAATCCTGCGCCAACATTAGCACAGCTGGAATCATATGATATTACTGATTTGATTCATGAAATTGAGGCTTTCAAGCCAAACACTGCACATTTTCGGCCATTCACCTCTTGAGACAGCGAGGAGAGTGAGTTGGAGTGGTTGGACAGCGAGATAAAGTGCTCCAGGAAATAAAGGAGTTGAATTGCAAGAATCTAAAAGGTGGAACTGGGAGAAAACCCCACACTGACACTAATGAGTTTAGTTAGAGAGGTTGGACAGCTAGAATGAAGGGAGGAAACGGGAACGGAGGTAAAGTAAAAGGCTGAAAAGTGTTTGCATGCAGGGGCCGAAGGGACGTTGCAAACACCCTTTGGTAATGCTTACAGTGCAACACTCGATGTACGCTGACGGCACTAAAGTAGCCTACTTGGTTGTTATTATTATAATTGGTTATTATTAAGCTTCAAAAATTGGATGTTGAAATTCAAGTTGGTACCCACTGTGAAAAACGGCTGTCACTATTCTAATTTGTTAAGTAGGCTGTCACTTTTCTGATTGTTTAAGTCGGCTGTCACTTTTCTGATTGGATAAGTCGGCTGTCACTTTTGTTTGGTTTAAGTCGGCTGTCACTTTTCTGATTGGCTGTAGTTGTAAACATGAATTGTGTCGTTCTTTGTCGCTTGTAGTAGTAACAGCAACCGGCGCTGATAAGGCTGTTTTTAGCTGTTTATGGCTTTCGTTGGTACGTAGAGTATCGTGGGTGACACTAGTGTTGGGACCGCGTTGGTTTTGCTGTACTTAACGTCACTCCATTTCTTCTTGAGTGGTGTTGGTAGGTGTGACGCCAGATTGGTTAAGCCCTGTAACTCAGTCATCATCATTCTATTTGATGGTTATAAGTGCTTATGTGTGTATATAGCCTATATACATTATATATATATATATATATATATATATATATATATATATATATATATATATATATATATATATATATATATATATAAAACTGAATCACGAAAATTTGGAAACGAAGGAAAAGAGATACAATGGAGTACTGCAAGGCCTTTCGACTTACAGTCCTTTGCTTAGCAGACTCTTTCTCCCATCTTACTTTCCATCTTACTTGAGTCTGCTAAGTAAAGGACTATAAGTCGAAAGGCCTTGCAGTACTCCATTGTTTCTCTTTATTTCTTTTATATGGCATTGCCTTTATATATATATATATATATATATATATATATGTATGTATATGTATGTATGTATGTATGTATGTATGTATGTATGCATTCATGTATGTGTATATATGTTTGCTGTGTTCAAATTGACTACAGTAACGTGAACAGATTTTTATATTTCAAGTGAGATTTTTGGCATAAAGTATATTGTCATATAACCTCTGTCACTTACCAGAAGCTGGATGTCCTATATAGGCTATATATATATATATATATATATATATATATATATATATATATATATATATATATATATATATATATGAAAAGGTTTCATCTATTGAATAATAATAATAATAATAATAATAATAATTTACATATATATATATATATATATATATATATATATATATATGTATATTATATATATATAATTGCCATTGGATCTTCATTCAGATTATAAAACGCTGGTAAAAACAGTTCACTCCATTAAGCATATAACTAGGGCGCAACAGCAGATGCAGTACTCTTGGTGATGTACTTGTTGTTGTATCATTTTTGTATTTTGATACACATATTGTATGAAACTGAATTTCGAATTTTAATCATATCACAGACTCCAGGGACTTCGAGAAATCATTAGGTAACTAAGTATTTTTGGATAAGTGATGAAAGAATTCTAACATTTGTCACCCCCACCAGAAACAAGTGCGTCATAACTCCCCCCTCCCCCCGCCCCATCCCACCTTTTTATTTTTTTGCGTGTCAGTGGCTATGGTGGTGTGCCGGTGCAACGGTAAGAAGGCGTTTGGATGAGTGCTATTATCATCTCAATAATAATATCTCGACTGGAACTGTGACGAATATAAAGAGAGAAATTAGTTTTTGCATATCGGTTGCTGTATGAAAGGTCGTGCATTCTAGAGGGATCATGCGTTTGCCCTTGCTGGCTCTCTCTCTCTCTCTCTCTCTCTCTCTCTCTCTCTCTCTCTCTCTCTCTCTCTCTCTCTCTCTCCGTCCAGGATGAAACAATTTTACAGGATGAAAAAAATCTCTCTCTCTCTCTCCGTCCAGGATGAAGAAATTTTAGAATGCAAAAAAGCTCTCTCTCTCTCTCTCTCTCTCTCTCTCTCTCCAGATGAAAAAGCAACAGTGCGTATGTACTTTGAGCAGCACTTTTTTTCTTAATGAGCAGAGAATTCTTGGGTGTTTTTGTTCTAATTTTTTTAATTAGACCGGATAAAAGATAAACCGGATTTTAGGAACTATGAAGATATAGGCTTTGATGTTTCCGGTTCCGGTGGGCGAACGAGTTAGTTTTTCCACGAGAAGGCATTTTACGAAAAGTTTTTTTAATGAAAGGTTTTTTACGATAAGCTTTTTACGAAAAGGTTTTTTACGAAAATATCTTTTACGAAAGTTTTTTTATGAAAAGGTTTTGTACGAAAAGGTTTTTTTATGAAAAGTTTGGTTTTACGAAAAGTTTTTTTACAAAAATTTTTTTTTTACGGAGGGAAAAGAATTTCAGGGCAAAGGAGGCCAAAGTTAGCAAAACTTAAAAAAAAAGCTTTAACGAGATTCAGGAATCGTTGAATGATTATACACACAGACCCACACACACAACTGAGTCTCTCTCTCTCTCTCCCCTCTCTCTCTATATATATATATATATATATATATATATATATATATATATATATATATATATATATATATATATATATATATATATATATATATATATATATATATAATATATATATATATATATATATATAGGCAGAAGTCTAATGTTTTTATAATTCATAGGCAACGGATGATGCAATTTTTAAACTATATACGTATATGAAGACCATGATACACCACAGTATATATATATGTGTTTGTGTGTGCGTTAGTGTGTGCGCAGTAGTGCGTGCATGTATGTATGTATATATATATATATATAATGAGGCCCATATAAGAATATATATATATATATATATATATATATATATATATATATATATATATATATATATATATATATATATATATATATATATATATATATCCAGTAACTAATAGAGATGATCGAAGATAAAAGGAAAATTCTACCACGTAGTTTCCATATAGGCTACTTAGTGAGTAAGAATTTTATAACCCACAACGCTCTCTCTCTCTCTCTCTCTCTCTCTCTCTCTCTCTCTCTCTCTCTCTCTCGACTGAGGAACAGGAAAGAAAGAGGAGTGCCACCCCCCCTCACCCAACCCCTCTTGGGGGATAGCAAGAGGGGGTAGAGGACCCTTGGGGGTGGGGGGCCAGTTTAAATGGAGAAGTAGGATGTCTCATTGAGCCGTGTTTAAGGTCCATGCGGGTTGACTGAGTGGCTCCAATTATGGTTCCCTTTTGGGAGCCAACTCTCCCAGTCATTCATTTTCTCTGATGAGGATGAATAGATTGATGAGGAGTAGTTGCCCCGTGGTAGATGGGTAGATTGATGAGTAGATGACGAACTAGGCAGATGTAGGTAGGTTGTAACCTAAGCACATTGTTTGGGGAAATCTTGTTACAATTTTGAAGCAAATGTGTATTTTTTCATGTTGTAGAAGGAGCTGTGTCTGAATGGGTTGTAGAAGTATTTATTTGCATTCGTTAAATGCAAACATTTCTTGAAACGGTATATATAATCCATATAATATTCTTATTACGATACCATCATTAGCCTATATCTTGAGTTTCTGACTGGGCAACTGATAATGTAAGTTTATAGTGAAAATTTTTTATAATATTGCAACTTAATAACTTTTGTATTTATATTAATTTTCAGTTTTGTAAACTTTTTTCTTTTTTTAAACTTAATGCTCTAGTGTGTAAATGATTAATATATATTTTATATCTTACATTTTTAAATGTTCAGCCTGATAAAGAGTTAAAATGAAATATTTTTTTATAATATTGCATTTGGTGACGACTTTTATATTAATTTTCAGCTTTGCAAACTTTCTTTTTTGAAAAACTAATGTTCTAATGTGTAAGTTATCAGCATAGTAAAACTATCTTGATTTTCTGAATGTGCAGCATGATGAAGAGTTAAAGTGAAACATTTACTGCTAATATTGCAATTTGGTGAACTTTTGCCTTTATTTTCAGTTTTGCAAACTTTTTCCTTTCATTTTTAACTTAATATTCCAGTGTATAAGCAACACTTCTATATGACATCAGTGATAGCATACATAGAATTATCATAGAGATTGGCAAAAGCATTCCTCGGGGAAAGTTGATCGGTGCAAGCAAATATAGAATTGATTTAGAAATAGCAAAAATACTCCCCCTGTAAAGTTAGGTCGTGGAGAGTTTCAACCCCCACCCCTTCCTTTTCAACAACGTCATGGCTGCAGTGCGATTTGTACATAGCTCTGTGCCCACATAGGAACAAATGTCTCTCTCAACTCCTTTGCACCGGTTATAAACAGGTGGTTCCTGTGACCCCGTGTGTGAGTGCACTTTGGAAGCTGGGTGAGTGCAATTCCTGCCCTTGCCTATACTCTCTCTCTCTCTGCAGGATGGTAATGCGCTCTCTCTCTCTCTCTCTCTCTCTCTCTCTCTCTCTCTCTCTCTCTCTCTCTCTCTGCAGAATGGTAATGCTTTCTCGCTCTCTCTCTCTCTCTCTCTCTCTCTCTCTCTCTCTCTCTCTCTCTCTCTGCTCTCTCTCTCTCTCTCTCTCTCTCTCTCTCTCTCTCTCTCTCTCTCTCTCTCTCTCTCTCTCTCTCTCTCTCTCTCTCTCTCTCAGGATCTCTAATGCTCTCTCTCTCTCTCTCTCTCTCTCTCTCTCTCTCTCTCTCTCTCTCTCTCTCTCTCTCTGCTGGATGGTACCGTAATGCTCTGCCTCTCTCTCTCTCTGCAGGATGGTAATGCTCTCTCTCTCTCTCTCTCTCTCTGCTGGATGGTACCATGTGCTCTGCCTCTCTCTCTCTCTCTGCAGGATGGTAATGCTCTCTCTCTCTCTCTCTCTCTCTCTCTCTCTCTCTCTCTCTCTCTCTCTCTCTCTCTGCAGGATGGTAATTCTCTCTCTCTCTCTCTCTCTGCTGGATGGTACCGTAATCTCTCTCTCTCTCTCTCTCTCTCTCTCTCTCTCTCTCTC
The DNA here is from genome assembly GCF_040412425.1 of Macrobrachium rosenbergii. Classification (NCBI taxonomy): domain Eukaryota; kingdom Metazoa; phylum Arthropoda; class Malacostraca; order Decapoda; family Palaemonidae; genus Macrobrachium; species Macrobrachium rosenbergii. The sequence continues at coordinate 39,182,067 of NC_089745.1, forward strand.
TCTCTCTCTCTCTGCTGGATGGTACCGTAATGCTCTCTCTCTCTCTCTCTCTCTCTCTCTCTCTCTCTCTCTCTCTCTCTCTCTCTCTCTCTGCTGGATGGTACCGTAGTGCTCTCTCTCTCTCTCTCTCTCTCTCTCTCTCTCTCTCTCTCTCTCTCTCTCTTTGCAGAATGGTAATGCTCTCTCTCTCTCTCTCAATCTCTCTCTCTCTCTCTCTCTCTCTCTCTCTCTGGTGCATGTTACAAAGGCGTTTTCGGGCGAGGTGATGCTGGTTTAAACCGACTGACCTGTTAGGTTTGATGTCTGTGTAAAGGCTGTGTGACTGAGTGTGGTGTTTGTCTCCTTTAGGTAAGGGCGTAATGTATATATCTGTTCCCTGGGAGTATGTATGTGGGTTTGATGTGATAATAGGTGGGAATGTGGGTATCATATAGGTGGGAGAATGAGTTTGATGTTTAGGTAAAGGTTTGATTTAGGTGGGAGTGTGGGTTTGATGTAGGTGGGAATGTACAGTAGGTCCGATATACGTAGGAGAATGGGTTTGATGGGTAGGTTAAGGTTTGATATAGGTGGGAGTGAGGGTTTGATATTAGTAGGAGTGAGGGTTTGATGTAGGTTGGAGTGAGAGTTTGATACAGGTGGGAGTGAAGGTTTGATATAGGAGGGAGAATGGGTTTAATGTTTAGGTAATTGTTTGATATAGGTGGGGTGAAGATTTGATGTTGAGGGAGAGGTTTAATACAGGTTGGAGTGGGTTTGATATAGGTAGGAGTGTGGGTTTGTATAGGTAGGAGTGAGGGTTTGATATAGGAAGGAGAATGGGTTTGATGTTTAGGGAAAGGCTTGATATAGGTGGGAGTGATGGTTTGATGTTTAGGTACATGCTTGATATAGGTGGGAGAGTGGATTTGATCAAGGCATAAAGAATATTTTAGACCTTGTGTTTGATATAGGTGGGAGAGTGGGTTTGATCAAGGTCTAAAGAATACTTAAGACCTTGAGTTTGATGTAGGTGAGAGAGTGGGTTTGATATAGGCAGGAGAGTGGGCTTGATGATTAGGTAAGGGCTTGATGAATATGCTGTCTTAATACTCTGTGTTCTTTACTCTGGTTAACACAAGGCAAGAGTAGGATGTTGTTAATACGAACAATTCTGAATGTCCTGATACGCAGGTATAAGTGTACTATGGAGAATACGCCGTTGTCAGGGGCATTGATCATGGTAAGGACTGCTGTTGCGCATAGTCCATGCCTGACTGAGGTATGTTTACGCAAAAATGAAAAAAAAGAAAAACATAACATTCGGGTTAATTATTAGTATCAATGAATATTACGTTGAGAATCTCATCTTTAAGGATTGACGCATAAACCTGATATCACAATCGAAAGTCTATGAAAAATTCATTCTTTCAACTTTTCTTATTACTGAAACTGAGAGGGAGAGAAGTAGGGACATTATTAGCAGAGAGAGAGAGAGAGAGAGAGAGAGAGAGATTTGGGGACATAAGGGAGGTAGAGATTTGGGGACATAAGGGAGAGAGAGATTTAGGGGCATCAGAGAGAGAGAGAGAGAGAGATTATCAGGAGAAAGAGAGAGAGAGACTTGGGGACATTGTAAGAAGGGAGAGATTTGAGACATTATCGAGAGAGAGAGAGAGAGAGAGAGAGAGAGAGAGAGAATATTATTAAGAAGCAGACGCTGAGGACCAACAAATTAACCCATTCTTGATAAGTTTTTCTTGTAGCGCATCTGTGATAACAGTCATCAGTGTAATAGACGTCAAGTGAATAATTGCTTTTCACGTAAGCGTGGATCAGTCTGTTATGCTTGAGTGCCAGTGCTTGCGTCACGCCGGAGAGGGCAGAAGTTTATAGTTAATAACTCTCGTTGTTGTTTAATTTTATAGTTAACAACGCTCGTTGTTTCAGTTTATAGCTAATAACCCTCGTTGTTTAAGTTTACAGCTAATAACCCTCGTTGTTAAAGTTTACAGCTAATAACCCTCGTTGTTTAAGTTTACAGCTGATAACGCTCGCTAAGGTTGTAGCTAATAACGCTCGTTGTTTAAGTTTACAGCTAATAACGCTCGCTAAGTTTATAGCTAATGACGTTCGTTGTTTAAGTTTATAGCTAATAACCCTCGTTGTTTAAGCTTACAGCTAATAACCCTCGTTGTTTAAGTTTACAGCTAATAACGCTCGCTAAGTTTATAGCTAATGACGTTCGTTGTTTAAGTTTACAGCTAATAACGTTCGTTGTTTAAGTTTACAGCTAATAACGCTCGTTGTAACAAAAAAATCGCCGTGTTTTCGTCATGACGTCAGAGACAGGTCAGAGAGAGCTCTTGAGGCGACGTTTGTTTTTGCACGTAGCGAACGGTGATGACGAGAGACAGACACAGACACAGACACAGTCACAGTCACAGTCACACACACACACACACACAAACACACGGACGATTAAAGGTGACACACAAAGATCGTCCGTCAAAAATTTACTTCGTCACATTAGAACCACTTTGATATCCTCTGGGAACAAACATTACCTCTCCCTCCCCTCTTCCCCCTCCCCCTCCTCCTCCTCCTTATCCTATCAACCCCTCCCCCTTATTGTTTAGAGAGACAGTTAGTTGGAAAAATGCATAATAAAGATTCTTTCATATGCTTCATCGCCATTCCGAAAGGTCACGTGGTTTTACATGGAAGTCGCTGACATCAAAGGCGCTGACATGGAAGTCGCTGTCATGGAAGTCGCTGTCACTGGATGGCATGATGGCACGAATCAGTCACCGAGAACAAAAGGGACGTGTTTTCTTTGCTGTTCGTTGTTATGCGACTATACCGGTCCGCCTTGTTGATTCGACTCTTGGATAATGATGGACGGGCATAATACTGTACTTGCTGTTCGTTAGTGGATGAACGCGTGGTGTGGCGTAGCCCTCACACAATGTGCTCCCATTTGTGTCTGGGCACATAAAGAAGATTGATAACGCTTGCTGTGGGAGACCATTTGGATACACACAATATATATATGTGTGTGTTGTGTGTGTGTGTTTGTGAGTGTGTTTACGTATTTATTCATTTATTTTATATCCATTTGTGCCTGGGCGCACAAAGAAGATTGGTAACGCTTGCTGTGGGAGACCATTTGAATACACACACTTACAATATATATATATATATATATATATATATATATATATATATATATATATATATATATATATATATATATGTGTGTGTGTGTGTGTGTGTGTGTGTTTGTTTACATATTTATTCATTTATTTTATATCCATTTGTGTCTGGGAAAATAAATAAGATTGATAACGCTTGCTGTGGGTGACTATTTGAATACACACGCTTACAGTGTATATACATATTACACACAATGTATATATATATATATATATATATATATATATATATATATATATATATATATATATATATAATATATATATATATGTGTGTGTGTGTGTGTGTGTGTTGTGTTGTGTATGTATGGATGTTTACATAGTTATGTATTTATTTATTTTATATCCATTTGTGTCTGGGTAAATAAATAAGATTGATAATGATTTCTGTGTGTGACCATTTGAATACTCACACACACATACACATATATGTATTACATATTATATATATATTCATCTATTTATGTTTTTATTTATTTATTTGCCGTGTCATTGCACTCTCCACAACCTCATTTACATCTCTGCTAATTGGCACATTGAAATACAAAGCCATTGATACCGAGGAGTGGGTGGTTGCCCCATTGCGTCAAGTGGGATAAAGAGGTCACCCAAGGTCGCAACGAACAACACAGTTAAGGTCAGAGTGCAGAGAGGAAAGTCGGTGATGCTGAGGAAATTCGGTAATGCAGCAGAGTATATTGAGGAATGTATGTATGCCTTGCACATGCGCCCGCAAGGTTGTCAACGTCAAGCTTTGGAAATAGCCTAAATCGATCAGTGAAATTTTGTCAGAAACTTCAACATTTGAAATTTACCCAGTTATCAGGTTTATGAAAAATTGTAATTTAATTAACAAATTATAAATAAAAAATATAAATCAAAATAAATCCTTCGGGCCTGCCCTGTGAGAACTGATAATCAGCTCAGTGGTCTGGTAAAACTATTTTCATAATAATAATAATAATAATAATAATAATAATAATAATAATAAATAATAATAATAATAAAATCTATACGCCTTTGTTCTTGAGTGCCACCAGCGCTGTCAGTGGTGTGTACAGTATCAGAGAAGACGTTGCGTCAGACTCTTGTTGTTCTGGTTGGTGCCAAAAGAGATAAAGAGATAAGGAGGAGATTGCCCCGTCGGCTGACTCCTTCAGCTGAAGATTCCACGGCGACTGACTGCCTCTGAGAGAGGTGGACTCACTGAAGTGTCGACAGCATCAGAAGTCACAGAAAAAGTCTTGAAATACAGCTAAGATACTTCTGCGTTCTCAGTGCAGCTGTGGGGTTTTCTCCCAGTTCCCCCTGTAGGGGTGTAGTGCCGTCAGTGCGCCTCACGTGGTGAACCGTAGGCATTACTTAGGGTTCTTTGCAGCGTCCCTTCGGCCCCTAGCTGCAACCCCTTTCATTCCTTTTTCTGTACCTCTGTTCATATTCTCTCTCTTCCACCCGACTTACCACCCTCTCCTAATAATTGTTTCATAGTGCAACTGCGAGGTTTGCCTCCTGTTATACCATTCAAACCTTCTTACTTTCAGTTTCATTTTCAGTGCTGAATAACCTCAGAGGCCCCAGCGCTTGGCCATTGGCTGAAATTCTATAATCCAATCTCCCAGTTCCACCTTGTACTTCTCCATTTAGTTTCTGGATCTCTTTATTTTGCTACCCAACCACTCCAACTCCCTCTTTTCACTATTTTGAACGCTGAATGGCCGAAAGTGCCCCAGTCCTTGGCTTGACAGCGTAAATCTCTTGGAAATCAAGATACTGAAATATATAGAAAAATGCCTTCCAACGAGTTCACTCGAGGAGTTCATATGTCACCTTTCAGTATTCAGTGATGCTGTTGATGGCGGGATGAATTAATGGATGCTGGTGCTGAGATTCATGGAAAAGCAGATCGAACGTGGATAGCCTTTGTCAGAAAGAAGAAGGCCTCAATTACGCATTTAGGGATCATACCTGTTTCATCTTAACCCTGAGTTCTATGGCCCATATGAAGTGTTCCTTGTAGCTTTTGCTTATGTGAACAACTGAAGACTCTTGTGGAAGTATTCATGAAATATTTATAATTTTTGGTGAAGTATAAGGAATAATTTCTTCGCGCGCACACATAACTTACGCATAATGTATCAATTAATTAGCAGTTAAAAGCATGGATTTACAATAATTGTGTTTTGTTCCTATGGAGGTACATCCCCCGTAGGGGAAACATTTTCGTACACACACACACACACACACACACACACACACACACACACACACACACACACACACACACATATATATATATATATATATATATATATATATATATAATTTGTAAAATTATTCATATATACACATTCTTGACGCCTCTGTGCACTCAATTAATGGTAGTTTTTTGTTTGTTCTTTCAGGTATGGACTTCATGATATTCTTTTGGCTGTATCACGTATGTATCTGCAAGGAAGTTAATAAAATATTTGTAACTGGGCCTTTGACGTCATATGAGCCCGAAGTTGGTGTGCCGTCATTTGAGCCTACAATTATTAGTGTAACATCTTTTGAGCCTACAATTGATTTGACATCATTTGAGCTTATAATTGGTGTGACATAATTGGTGTGACGTCATTTAAGCCTATATTTGGTGTGAAGTCATTTGAGGCTGCAATTAGTCTAATGTCATTGAGCCTACAATTGATTTTACGTCATTTGAGCCTATAGTTGGTGTGATTTCATTTGAGGCTGCAATTAGTGTAACGTCATTGAGCCTACAATTGGTTTGATGTCATTTGAGCCTGTAGTTGGTGTGATGTCATCTGAGGCTGCAATTAGTGTAACGTCATTAAGCCTACAATTGGTTTGACGTCATTTGAGCCTGCAATTAGCGTAACGTCATTTGAGTCTACAATTAGTGTGACGTCATTTGAGCTTGAAATTAGTTGTGACAATTTAACCATTCGCAGGTTCTCGCTATCCTGGTTGTGTTAGTTTCCCTTATGCTTATTATTGGATGATTATGTACAGCAGGTGGAAGATTTTTTCAAATACTGCACATCTGTTGAGCGAATGATGATTTAGCTCTAAAGCCATTATTTCGAAAGGATTTAAAAATAAATAGTTATGAAGGGAGTGTTCGTTGAAATGCACACACACACATATAAATGTATATATGCGTGTGTGATAGATGTATATATATATATATATATATATATATATATATATATATATATATATATATATATATATATATATTTTTTTTTTTATGCAAAGACCGTTATTGTAGTTTGTACTCTGTACAGGGGTATTATTATTATTATTATTATTATTATTATTATTATTGAGGCTGTTGATGTTGATGTCACTGTGATTGTAAATTACTATGAAACACTATAATCTTTGGAAGCTTGAGCTTCAAGTCAGTGGCCTCCGTGGGCTTGTTCTATATGAATAGGGTTCATCATCTGAATAATAATAATAATAATAATAATAATAATAATAATAGTTTAGTTGGAACTGAATATACATACTTGTAACAAGGCTGTGTGAATTGTGTTAATCAAGATAGGAATGGGAGAGTTGTTAATTCAGTGGGGCTTCTTCCTGTCTTCCCTCCTTTTGCGCAACCTTGAGCCAAACGACCTTGTTTCTTGTGAAAACTTGGGCCCTAGTGTGTCAGCTTTTGTTGCACTTGAATGACTGCTACTACGAATCTAGCGCGCGCACGCGCACACGGATACACATACAAACAGGACAAATCTTTATCGATGTTTTGATTTTTTCAGGAGACATTATCAGATGAGACATTATCAGAGAGAGAGGAGAGAAGAGAGGACATTAGAGAGAGAGAGAGAGAGAGAGAGAGAGAGAGATCAGACATTGAATTTAAAATTTCTGTGGTGGTAATAGGTAGGTACGTCACGCAGAATTTATATAAATTATATAAACACGTCTTTTCATGCCTTCTTAACTTCTCAGTTTTATCTTATGTAGAAACGACGAGGAAGTATATGTGAAAAATGTAATTGGTGTTATCAGTACGATAAAATACAGGAATTTGATTAATAAATCGTTGCAAGGTCGCGTCAGTGTAATTTACATTACTTTGCTTCTTAGAAGAGAATTTATTGTATATTATGTCCTTTTGTGATAGTGAAGTATCTCTTAGCTGAAGTTATTGATGCATAAGCATGAACATTTTATAGGCATTTATGCTCTGTATGCCAATAAGAAGTAGATGCGTAGTTGAATGTACAGTTATTCATGGTAACATATGTTTTTTATGCCTGTTAATGTTTGTCATTCGCCCCATTCCTGTTAGATAGGTAGTTGGATGTGTAGTTATTCATTATAATAATATATGATACATGTTTGTCATTTTCCGCTCTCCTGTTAGATGGGTGGTTGGATGTGTAATTAGTCATTGTAATGTATGCTTTATGTTTGTCAAGTGCCACTTTCCTGTTAGGTAGGTAGGTGGATGTATAGTTATTCATCATGTTACTCGTACTTTATGCTTGCCCGTTTGCGTTTGTCATTTGCCACAATGCAGAACCAGACTGCGCGCTATTTTCTGGGCGCCTGTTATTTCTCACATGTAAAAGAGGGTCTGTTTACTCGTCCCTGATATTCCCTCTCACTTTCCCTCAAGGCCAGCCAACCAGGGGTAAAGTTGGATTCGCCTCAGCACAGCCATTTGTTCACTGCTTTCTGTTAGGTTTGCTTCGTTTCTCGTGGAGGAAGATTGTTCTCCTCGAGGAGGGTTCTTTCTCTCTCTGTGTATGTATGTGTGTATATATATATATATATATATATATATATATATATATATATATATATATATATATATATATATATATATATATATATATATATATATATGATATATATATATATATATATATATATATATATATAGAGAGAGGAGAGAGAGAGAGAGAGAGAGAGAGAGAGAGAGAGAGAGAGAGAGAGAGAGAGAGAGAGGTGGATGACATGTGAAATGTATCGAAGATATGTTGTAGAATATAACTAGCACAAAGCAATTAAAATTTTACGGTGGAATTGAAGCTTTTGATAGAATATTCAGATGGGTGGGTGACTGGTTTGGTGCACAAGTAGGTGTGTTTTGTCCTCACGGCTGCTTAAAGACTTTTGTGGATGTGGTGTTGTGAGGAATCAGAGATATGATGGTAGGTGTAGTCGAAACACTTCAAATGAGCTTATGTATAAATGTGTGAAGTGTCTGATGTTGTGGAAGTTTTATACCCAGGGGTTTTAACTATGATATTTTTAGTGTTAATGTGCCTGCGACCTATTTTTTCTTGCTTTTTTTGTATCTCATGAACATATCCCTTTAAGAGACAGGTCGTAATATTCATACACACATTATGTACAATATATATATATATATATATTTTAGGCCTATATATATAATCTGCTATGATAAACTATCAGGGATTTATCAGAGGGTATACAATAAAGACATTATCAGAGTTTAAGATATATGTATATGATAGAATCCACAAGGGTGGAATTGTATATGTTAGTTTGATGTATGTGGAATATGAGTCATTCTGTCTTGTAGATACTAGAAAATATCTATCTATCTGTCTATCTGTCTATCTCTCTATATATATATGTGTGTGTGTGTGTAATCGCTGTATTTTGGTTACAGCCGACGTCAAAACGATACAGTGCCATCGGTTGTAACACTGAATTGAGTAGTTCTGCGAAGCTAATCTCAGACGTTTAGTTCTGGGAGAGAGCTCACGCTTCTTGTTTATCACGGGATATCGATTGTATTATCGGTCCTCGTTCTTGGAAACATGGTGATTCAGGAGAGAGAGAGAGAGAGAGAGAGAGATTTGGGACCTTGTCATGAGAGAGGGGGAGAAAGATTTGGGACATTATCGAGAGAGAGCGAGATTTGGGGATATTATCATGAGAGATTCAGGCATTTTATGAGGAGAGAGAGAGAGAGAGAGAGAGAGATTTGGGAACGATATTGAACGATATTTATGTTGCTTATAGCAGAGTTTAACTGCCTTGAACCATATGTAGCCTTATATATTTATGTTGCTTATAGCAAAACTGACGTACCATTTAATGCCTGAGTTAATGGGCAATTTGATGGGTACCCCAGTACTCGAAAGAATTCAGGTGTACTGCGTAATTTTTTTACTGCTGCCTGCGTAATTTTGTATTACTGCTCACGTACTTTTGCTGCGTAATTTTGTACTGCTGCTTACGTACTTTTGCTGCATAATTTTGTACTGCTGCCCACGTACTTTTACTGCCTAATTTTGTACTGCTGCCCACGTACTTTTACTGCCTAATTTTGTACTGCTGCCCACGTACTTTTGCTGCCTAATTTTGTACTGCTGCCCACGTACTTTTACTGCCTAATTTTGTACTGCTGCCTACGTACTTTTGCTGCATAATTTTATACTGCTGCCTACGTACTTTGCTGCGTAATTGTGTATTGCTGCTCACGTACTGTCTTTGCCTAATTTTGTACTGCTGTCCACGTACTTTTGGTGCCTAATTTTGTACTGCTGCCTACGTACTTTGCTGCGTAATTTTTTACTGCTGCCTACGTACTTTTGGTGCCTAATTTTGTACTGCTGCCTATGTGCTTTGCTGCGTAATTTTGTATTGCTGCTCATGTACTTTTGCTGCGTAATTTTGTACTGCTGCTTACGTACTTTTGCTGCCTACGTACTTTTATTCGGTATGGTAGTTTCCTCTTTAAATTTCATTTCTGGTAGGATAAATTGTTATTGATGTATTCTACATTTATATGCATGTAACCTATGAGGTTAGTGGTTGTCAGAGATGATAGGCGTTATTACAACTAATAATGATAATAATAATAATAATAATAATAATAATAATAATAATTATTATTATTATTATTATTATTATTATTATTATTTTAGAGCAAAGCATGCTTCCACACAATAATTAAAATGTTCATGCCCATATGTGTGTGAAAAACAAAAGAAAAATATAGGAGCATAAAAGGAAGTTATTCAGACCGCCCGTGGGCCATGAGCATACCCGAGAGTTCACACATCCATAGATAATATTCCCCCATCTGCATCGTATTTATCAATACTAATATTGCTCCGGTTCATATCCTATTACTTCCCAAGTGCCTGGAGATTATACGAGACTGTAGATTTTTCCTCTTGTATTACAATTGCAGCCGCTGCTGGCGTTGCGAGATATACATACGTATATTAGTGCAATAACCTATCGCGTTTTTCTTCTGCTAATGTTATCCGCGGTGCGTGTGGATTGCACACTTCTTCTCTTTGGCGAGTATGATGAGAAGTCCTTTGGTCGAAGTGGCTGACAGCTGACAGGGTTGTTACTTGAAAAGGGAAGGAGTTGTAACAATATCTGTACCCGTGGAACAGTCTCCCTGAGGGCGTCGTGCGATTGGAACTCCAGAAGTTCAGGCGCAGATGCAATGCATTACTTCCATGATACTGTTCTCCTTGCGTTTTAATATAATTTTACCTATCTGTTAACTCATTAATTATTACCTCATATATATATATATATTTTATATATATATATGTATGTATATATGTAATATATAAATATATACAGTATGTATATATATAAATTATATACATGTGCATGCGCGTTTTATTTTTCTGTAAAAGAAAACTTGTGCCGGCTTTGTCTGTCCGTTCGCACTTTTTTGTCCGCACTGTTTTCTGTCCACACTTGTTCATCCAACCTTCAATCATCAAACAAACCAAATTGCAGACCTTTAGCTTTAGTAGTTTTGATTTTATTCAAGGTTGAAGTTAGCCATAATCGTGCTTCTGGAAACGATATAGGAGGCCACCACCGGGACATGGTTAAAGTTTCATGGGCCGTGGCTCATACAGTATTATACCGAGACCACCGAAAGATAGATTTATATTCGGTGGCCTTGATTATACGCTGTGGCGGCTGTACAGAAAACTCGATTGAGCTGAAGAAACTTCGGCTTTTTTTACTTGTACTTTTGTAACCATAGAGATATTGCCTGTTTATAATGCACAAAAATGTTTATAAATGCAAGTATGACCAACATTTGTATGTTATTTACTTGCAAGAGTAGATTTACATAAATTGTGGACTCTCTCTCTCTCTCTCTCTCTCTCTCTCTCTCTCTCTCTCTCTCTCTCTCTCTCTCTCTCTCTCTCTCTCTCTGCGATTTGCGTAAATTGTGGATGTTCTCTCTCTCTCTCTCTCTCTCTCTCTCTCTCTCTCTCTCTCTCTCTCTCTCTCTCTCTCTCTCTCTGCGATTTGCGTAAATTGTGGATGTTTTTGAGAAATGTTGGGTGGGTCAAACGCCCTCTTCTGAAGTGGGCTAAAAAGATGATCCAAGTAATTAAGAAAAGTCTTATAAGTTTCGAGGAGAGATGTCGCGTGGTTTATGCGTTCCTGTGTCAGGCAATATATGATTGACAGCTTGATGGCAGCCTCCTTAGCTTTGCACAAGAAGACGAAGAAGAAGAAGAAGAAGAAGAAGAAGAAGGAAAGGGAATGACCCAAGTCATTCGGGGATATCCCGTCCCTCCCTACCTCCCTTCCTCCCTCTCTCCTTCCCCTCGCTTCCTCCCTTCTTCCTCTCCCACCCTCCCTCCCTTCTTCCTCTCCCTCCCTCCCTCCCTTCTTCCACTTCCATCCCTCCTTCCCCTCCCTTCCTCCCTCCTTCCTCTCCATCCCTCCTTCCCCTCCCTCCCTCCCTCCTTCCTCTCCATCCCTCCTTCCCTCTCTCCCCTCCCCTCCTCCCCAACAAGAAGCCGACAACGCAAACATTTGCCAAAAGGGAAATGGCACAGCAAATCACGATTATGCCACGCGGCCACTGCGGGCGATACGGTAATTGAACCGACTGAAAATATTGACGAACCAAATCAGCCATTGGTTAAAAAAAAGCAAAAAGAAAAATGTAACAAAAAACTCCTCTCCGGTAGCTTTGCAAAACGCCATTAATAGCGATAAGGCCGTCCGGGTGTGTTATGCTTCGTCAGCACGTTTTTATCACTGAATGGCTTCATCTGTCATCGTTTGACGGAGTCGGCCAAAGGTCAGAGAGAGAGAGAGAGAGAGAGAGAGAGACAGAGACAGAGAGAGAACATGGGGCATGGGAGGGGATGTGTGTGGGTGGAGTTGGGGATCGGAGAAGGGATTGGGAGGGGGACATATGAGGCTGGGGATGGGGGGTGGGGAGAAAATGGTGACCTCTGTATTATTATTATTGTTATTAAGACAGTTTAACCAGACTACTGAGCTAAGTCTTGAAATGGAGAAACAAATCCAAAGTTATGTAAGGGTTAGGTTAAGTTAGGTTAGATTTAAAAAATAAACCTCTACAGAGAGCTTTCGGGAATCTGTTCGATTCCCCTTTTCAGTTGAACAGATTCCCGAAAGCTCTCTGTAGAGATTTATTTTATATATATATATATATGTACCCATACATAATTGTGGATTAGTTTCTCCCTTATCGTTTATTTGTAGCCGTGCTCGCTACACACGAGAAATGGCACGTATGACAGTGAATGTATTTGTGGATGGCCAAGGGACATTGGCTCCAACAAGTAAACTGGTTTCGAAAATAGAATCATTCTGGGATCAAGGTGTGTTCTGTACACGTAAATTCAAATGGCAGGTATGATAATTACTTTATTTTAAGATGGCCAAGGGTCATTGGTTCCAAAAAGCAAACTGATTTCGAAAATAGAATCATTCTGGGGTCAAGGTGAGAAAGATGAAATGGCATACCCTGAGACCATTGTTGACAAAGTTGAGGGACAGTACCCTTGGGGACATTTACATACCCTGTCATAATCCTCTTTCAGGGCGTGATACAATCACCCTTTGTAGCGTTATGCCTTGTATAAACTTTGACCTTAGTTTGACCCTGGGCTATACCCCTTCAGTTGGAGGAGGTGACAGTTGTGCGAATATGGCAAATGATTGGAGACATTACAAAAGAGGTTGATAACAAGTCATCGACCGGAAGTGGAGAATGAATCTTTGGCCAGGACTGGATAATTGTATGAAGCTCTGTTTAGAGCTGCCATTACGTAGTGAACGTGTATTCAACCTGTTTGGGATGTGTGCGATAAGTTACCGACATGTTTATAACATGTTGTACTGTAGTGTGGATTGACTTGAGGTGAATTTTGACGGTAGGAGGATTGGGGCGGAGTGGGGTTTGCGGCGTTGAGGCTACT